>NC_081239.1:6630495-6697995 GCF_902713425.1 Acipenser ruthenus | reverse complement strand
CAATGAACACAATACAGGAGATGCTTTGTAATGTTGCAATGAACACACACGATACAGGAGATGCTTTGTAATGTTGCAATGAACACAATACAGGAGATGTTTTGTAATGTTTCACACACGATACAGGAGATGCTTTGTAATGTTGCAATGAACACACACGATACAGGAGATGCTTTGTAATGTTGCAATGTGCACACACGATACAGGAGATGCTTTGTAATGTTGCAATGTGCACACGATACAGGAGATGCTTTGTAATGTTGCAATGTGCACACACGATACAGGAGATGCTTTGTAATGTTGCAATGTGCACACGATACAGGAGATGCTTTGTAATATTGCAATGAACACACACGATACAGGAGATGCTTTGTAATGTTGCAATGAACACACATGATACAGGAGATGCTTTATAATGTTTCAATGAACACACGATACAGGAGATGCTTTGTAATGTTGCAATGTGCACACGATACAGGAGATGCTTTGTAATGTTGCAATGTGCACACGATACAGGAGATGCTTTGTAATGTTGCAATGTGCACACAATACAGGAGATGCTTTGTAATGTTTCAATGTGCACACACGATACAGGAGATGCTTTGTAATGTTGCAATGAACACACATGATACAGGAGATGCTTTATAATGTTTCAATGAACACACACGATACAGGAGATGCTTTGTAATGTTGCAATGTGCACACGATACAGGAGATGCTTTGTAATGTTGCAATGAACACACATGATACAGGAGATGCTTTATAATGTTTCAATGAACACACAATACAGGAGATGCTTTGTAATGTTGCAATGTGCACACACGATACAGGAGATGCTTTGTAATGTTGCAATGTGCACACACGATACAGGAGATGCTTTGTAATGTTGCAATGTGCACACACGATACAGGAGATGCTTTGTAATGTTGCAATGAACACACACGATACAGGAGATGCTTTGTAATGTTGCAATGTGCACACACGATACAGGAGATGCTTTGTAATGTTGCAATGTGCACACAATACAGGAGATGCTTTGTAATGTTGCAATGTGCACACACGATACAGGAGATGCTTTGTAATGTTTCAATGAGCACACACGATACAGGAGATGCTTAGTAATGTTGCAATGTGCACACACGATACAGGAGATGCTTAGTAATGTTGCAATGTGCACACACGATACAGGAGATGCTTAGTAATGTTGCAATGAACACACGATACAGGAGATGCTTAGTAATGTTTCAATGAACACACACGATACAGGAGATGCTTAGTAATGTTTCAGTGAACACACACGATACAGGAGATGCTTTGTAATGTTGCAATGTGCACACAATGCAGGAGATGCTTTGTAATGTTGCAATGTGCACACACGATACAGGAGATGCTTTGTAATGTTGCAATGAACACACACGATACAGGAGATGCTTTGTAATGTTGCAATGTGCACACACGATACAGGAGATGCTTAGTAATGTTGCAATGAACACACACGATACAGGAGATGCTTTGTAATGTTGCAATGTGCACACGATACAGGAGATGCTTTGTAATGTTGCAATGAACACACACGATACAGGAGATGCTTTGTAATGTTGCAATGAACACAATACAGGAGATGCTTTGTAATGTTGCAATGTGCACACAATACAGGAGATGCTTTGTAATGTTGCAATGAACACACACGATACAGGAGATGCTTAGTAATGTTGCAATGTGCACACACGATACAGGAGATGCTTTGTAATGTTTCAATGTGCACACAATGCAGGAGATGCTTTGTAATGTTGCAATGTGCACACACGATACAGGAGATGCTTTGTAATGTTGCAATGTGCACACAATACAGGAGATGCTTTGTAATGTTGCAATGTGCACACAATGCAGGAGATGCTTTGTAATGTTTCAATGTGCACACACGATACAGGAGATGCTTTGTAATGTTGCAATGTGCACACACGATACAGGAGATGCTTTGTAATGTTGCAATGTGCACACACGATACAGGAGATGCTTTGTAATGTTTCAATGAACACACACGATACAGGAGATGCTTTGTAATGTTGCAATGTGCACACACGATACAGGAGATGCTTTGTAATGTTGCAATGAACACACATGATACAGGAGATGCTTTATAATGTTTCAATGAACACACACGATACAGGAGATGCTTTGTAATGTTGCAATGTGCACACGATACAGGAGATGCTTTGTAATATTGCAATGAACACACACGATACAGGAGATGCTTTGTAATGTTGCAATGAACACACATGATACAGGAGATGCTTTATAATGTTTCAATGAACACACAATACAGGAGATGCTTTGTAATGTTGCAATGTGCACACACGATACAGGAGATGCTTTGTAATGTTGCAATGTGCACACACGATACAGGAGATGCTTTGTAATGTTGCAATGAACACACACGATACAGGAGATGCTTTGTAATGTTGCAATGTGCACACACGATACAGGAGATGCTTTGTAATGTTGCAATGTGCACACACGATACAGGAGATGCTTTGTAATGTTGCAATGAACACACAATACAGGAGATGCTTTGTAATGTTGCAATGAACACACACGATACAGGAGATGCTTTGTAATGTTGCAATGAACACACATGATACAGGAGATGCTTTATAATGTTTCAATGAACACACAATACAGGAGATGCTTTGTAATGTTGCAATGTGCACACACGATACAGGAGATGCTTTGTAATGTTGCAATGTGCACACACGATACAGGAGATGCTTTGTAATGTTGCAATGAACACACACGATACAGGAGATGCTTTGTAATGTTGCAATGTGCACACACGATACAGGAGATGCTTTGTAATGTTGCAATGTGCACACGATACAGGAGATGCTTTGTAATATTGCAATGAACACACACGATACAGGAGATGCTTTGTAATGTTGCAATGAACACACATGATACAGGAGATGCTTTATAATGTTTCAATGAACACACACGATACAGGAGATGCTTTGTAATATTGCAATGAACACACACGATACAGGAGATGCTTTGTAATGTTGCAATGAACACACATGATACAGGAGATGCTTTATAATGTTTCAATGAACACACACGATACAGGAGATGCTTTGTAATGTTGCAATGTGCACACGATACAGGAGATGCTTTGTAATATTGCAATGAACACACACGATACATGAGTGCTTTGTAATGTTGCAATGAACACACGATACAGGAGATGCTTTATAATGTTTCAATGAACACACATGATACAGGAGATGCTTTATAATGTTTCAATGAACACACATGATACAGGAGATGTTTTGTAATGTTGAAATGTGCACACACGATACAGGAGATGCTTTGTAATGTTGCAATGTGCACACACGATACAGGAGATGCTTTGTAATGTTGCAATGAGCACACGATACAGGAGATGCTTTGTAATGTTGCAATGAACACACACGATACAGGAGATGCTTTGTAATGTTGCAATGAACACACATGATACAGGAGATGCTTTGTAATGTTGCAATGAAAACACACGATACAGGAGATGCTTTGTAATGTTGCAATGAGCACACAATACAGGAGATGCTTTGTAATGTTGCAATGTGCACACACGATACAGGAGATGCTTTGTAATGTTTCAATGAGCACACACGATACAGGAGATGCTTAGTAATGTTGCAATGTGCACACACGATACAGGAGATGCTTAGTAATGTTGCAATGTGCACACACGATACAGGAGATGCTTAGTAATGTTGCAATGAACACACGATACAGGAGATGCTTAGTAATGTTTCAATGAACACACACGATACAGGAGATGCTTAGTAATGTTGCAATGTGCACACACGATACAGGAGATGCTTTGTAATGTTTCAGTGAACACACACGATACAGGAGATGCTTTGTAATGTTGCAATGTGCACACAATGCAGGAGATGCTTTGTAATGTTGCAATGTGCACACACAATACAGGAGATGCTTTGTAATGTTGCAATGAACACACACGATACAGGAGATGCTTTGTAATGTTGCAATGTGCACACACGATACAGGAGATGCTTAGTAATGTTGCAATGAACACACACGATACAGGAGATGCTTTGTAATGTTGCAATGTGCACACAATACAGGAGATGCTTTGTAATGTTGCAATGTGCACACGATACAGGAGATGCTTTGTAATGTTGCAATGAACACACACGATACAGGAGATGCTTTGTAATGTTGCAATGAACACAATACAGGAGATGCTTTGTAATGTTGCAATGTGCACACAATACAGGAGATGCTTTGTAATGTTGCAATGAACACACACGATACAGGAGATGCTTAGTAATGTTGCAATGTGCACACACGATACAGGAGATGCTTTGTAATGTTTCAATGTGCACACAATGCAGGAGATGCTTTGTAATGTTGCAATGTGCACACACGATACAGGAGATGCTTTGTAATGTTGCAATGTGCACACAATACAGGAGATGCTTTGTAATGTTGCAATGTGCACAAAATGCAGGAGATGCTTTGTAATGTTTCAATGTGCACACACGATACAGGAGATGCTTTGTAATGTTGCAATGTGCACACACGATACAGGAGATGCTTTGTAATGTTGCAATGTGCACACACGATACAGGAGATGCTTTGTAATGTTTCAATGAACACACACGATACAGGAGATGCTTTGTAATGTTGCAATGTGCACACACGATACAGGAGATGCTTTGTTATGTTGCAATGAACACACGATACAGGAGATGCTTTGTAATGTTGCAATGTGCACACACACAATACAGGAGATGCTTTGTAATGTTTCAATGTGCACACACGATACAGGAGATGCTTTATAATGTTTCAATGAACACACACGATACAGGAGATGCTTTGTAATGTTGCAATGTGCACACGATACAGGAGATGCTTTATAATGTTTCAATGAACACACACGATACAGGAGATGCTTTGTAATGTTGCAATGTGCACACACTATACAGGAGATGCTTTGTAATGTTGCAATGAACACACATGATACAGGAGATGCTTTATAATGTTTCAATGAACACACACGATACAGGAGATGCTTTGTAATGTTGCAATGTGCACACGATACAGGAGATGCTTTGTAATATTGCAATGAACACACACGATACAGGAGATGCTTTGTAATGTTGCAATGAACACACATGATACAGGAGATGCTTTATAATGTTTCAATGAACACACAATACAGGAGATGCTTTGTAATGTTGCAATGTGCACACACGATACAGGAGATGCTTTGTAATGTTGCAATGTGCACACACGATACAGGAGATGCTTTGTAATGTTGCAATGTGCACACACGATACAGGAGATGCTTTGTAATGTTGCAATGTGCACACGATACAGGAGATGCTTTGTAATATTGCAATGAACACACACGATACAGGAGATGCTTTGTAATGTTGCAATGAACACACATGATACAGGAGATGCTTTATAATGTTTCAATGAACACACACGATACAGGAGATGCTTTGTAATATTGCAATGAACACACACGATACAGGAGATGCTTTGTAATGTTGCAATGAACACACATGATACAGGAGATGCTTTATAATGTTTCAATGAACACACACGATACAGGAGATGCTTTGTAATGTTGCAATGTGCACACGATACAGGAGATGCTTTGTAATATTGCAATGAACACACACGATACAGGAGTGCTTTGTAATGTTGCAATGAACACACGATACAGGAGATGCTTTATAATGTTTCAATGAACACACATGATACAGGAGATGCTTTGTAATGTTGCAATGAACACAATACAGGAGATGTTTTGTAATGTTGCAATGAGCACACACGATACAGGAGATGCTTTGTAATGTTGCAATGAACACACACGATACAGGAGATGCTTTGTAATGTTGCAATGTGCACACACGATACAGGAGATGCTTTGTAATGTTGCAATGTGCACACACGATACAGGAGATGCTTTGTAATGTTGCAATGAGCACACGATACAGGAGATGCTTTGTAATGTTGCAATGAACACACACGATACAGGAGATGCTTTGTAATGTTGCAATGAACACACATGATACAGGAGATGCTTTGTAATGTTGCAATGAACACACACGATACAGGAGATGCTTTGTAATGTTGCAATGTGCACACAATACAGGAGATGCTTTGTAATGTTGCAATGTGCACACACGATACAGGAGATGCTTTGTAATGTTTCAATGAGCACACACGATACAGGAGATGCTTAGTAATGTTGCAATGTGCACACACGATACAGGAGATGCTTAGTAATGTTGCAATGTGCACACACGATACAGGAGATGCTTAGTAATGTTGCAATGAACACACGATACAGGAGATGCTTAGTAATGTTTCAATGAACACACACGATACAGGAGATGCTTTGTAATGTTGCAATGAACACACACGATACAGGAGATGCTTTGTAATGTTGCAATGTGCACACAATGCAGGAGATGCTTTGTAATGTTGCAATGTGCACACACAATACAGGAGATGCTTTGTAATGTTGCAATGAACACACACGATACAGGAGATGCTTTGTAATGTTGCAATGTGCACACACGATACAGGAGATGCTTAGTAATGTTGCAATGAACACACACGATACAGGAGATGCTTTGTAATGTTGCAATGTGCACACAATACAGGAGATGCTTTGTAATGTTGCAATGTGCACACGATACAGGAGATGCTTTGTAATGTTGCAATGAACACACACGATACAGGAGATGCTTTGTAATGTTGCAATGAACACAATACAGGAGATGCTTTGTAATGTTGCAATGTGCACACAATACAGGAGATGCTTTGTAATGTTGCAATGAACACACACGATACAGGAGATGCTTAGTAATGTTGCAATGTGCACACACGATACAGGAGATGCTTTGTAATGTTTCAATGTGCACACAATGCAGGAGATGCTTTGTAATGTTGCAATGTGCACACACGATACAGGAGATGCTTTGTAATGTTGCAATGTGCACACAATACAGGAGATGCTTTGTAATGTTGCAATGTGCACACAATGCAGGAGATGCTTTGTAATGTTTCAATGTGCACACACGATACAGGAGATGCTTTGTAATGTTGCAATGTGCACACACGATATAGGAGATGCTTTGTAATGTTGCAATGTGCACTAACGATACAGGAGATGCTTTGTAATGTTGCAATGAAAACACAATACAGGAGATGCTTTGTAATGTTGCAATGTGCACACGATACAGGAGATGCTTTGTAATGTTGCAATGAACACACACGATACAGGAGATGCTTTGTAATGTTGCAATGAACACAATACAGGAGATGCTTTGTAATGTTGCAATGAGAACACAATACAGGAGATGCTTTGTAATGTTGCAATGAACACACACGATACAGGAGATGCTTTGTAATGTTGCAATGTGCACACACGATACAGGAGATGCTTTGTAATGTTGCAATGAACACACGATACAGGAGATGCTTTGTAATGTTGCAATGTGCACACACACAATACAGGAGATGCTTTGTAATGTTTCAATGTGCACACACGATACAGGAGATGCTTTATAATGTTTCAATGAACACACACGATACAGGAGATGCTTTGTAATGTTGCAATGTGCACACGATACAGGAGATGCTTTATAATGTTTCAATGAACACACACGATACAGGAGATGCTTTGTAATGTTGCAATGTGCACACAATACAGGAGATGCTTTGTAATGTTGCAATGAACACACACGATACAGGAGATGCTTTGTAATGTTGCAATGTGCACACACGATACAGGAGATGCTTTGTAATGTTGCAATGAACACACACGATACAGGAGATGCTTTGTAATGTTGCAATGAAAACACAATACAGGAGATGCTTTGTAATGTTGCAATGTGCACACGATACAGGAGATGCTTTGTAATGTTGCAATGAACACACACGATACAGGAGATGCTTTGTAATGTTGCAATGAACACAATACAGGAGATGCTTTGTAATGTTGCAATGAGAACACAATACAGGAGATGCTTTGTAATGTTGCAATGAACACACACGATACAGGAGATGCTTTGTAATGTTGCAATGAGAACACAATACAGGAGATGCTTTGTAATGTTGCAATGAACACACACGATACAGGAGATGCTTTGTAATGTTGCAATGAACACAATACAGGAGATGCTTTGTAATGTTGCAATGAACACACACGATACAGGAGATGCTTTGTAATGTTGCAATGAACACACATGATACAGGAGATGCTTTGTAATGTTGCAATGAACACACACGATACAGGAGATGCTTTGTAATGTTGCAGTGATCAAAGAATACAGGAGATGCTTTGTAATGTTGCAATGTGCACACACGATACAGGAGATGCTTTGTAATGTTTCAATGTGCACACACGATACAGGAGATGCTTTGTAATGTTTCAATGTGCACACACGATACAGGAGATGCTTTGTAATGTTTCAATGTGCACACACGATACAGGAGATGCTTTGTAATGTTTCAATGTGCACACACGATACAGGAGATGCTTTGTAATGTTTCAATGTGCACACGATACAGGAGATGCTTTGTAATGTTGCAGTGATCAAAGAATACAGGAGATGCTTTGTAATGTTGCAATGAGCACACGATACAGGAGATGCTTTGTAATGTTGCAGTGATCAAAGAATACAGGAGATGCTTTGTAATGTTGCAATGAACACACAATACAGGAGATGCTTTGTAATGTTGCAATGAACACACAATACAGGAGTGCTTTGTAATGTTGCAATGAACACACAATACAGGAGATGCTTTGTAATGTTGCAATGAGCACACGATACAGGAGATGCTTTGTAATGTTGCAATGAACACAATACAGGAGATGCTTTGTAATGTTGCAAGGAGCACACACGATACAGGAGATGCTTTGTAATGTTGCAATGAACACAATACAGGAGATGCTTTGTAATGTTGCAATGAACACACGATACAGGAGATGCTTTGTAATGTTGCAATGAACACACAATACAGGAGATGCTTTGTAATGTTGCAATGAACACACAATACAGGAGATGCTTTGTAATGTTGCAATGTACACACAATACAGGAGATGCTTTATAATGTTTCAATGAACACACACGATACAGGAGATGCTTTGTAATGTTGCAATGAACACACAATACAGGAGATGCTTTGTAATATTGCAATGAACACACACAATACAGGAGATGCTTTGTAATGTTGCAATGAGCACACGATACAGGAGATGCTTTGTAATGTTGCAATGAACACACAATACAGGAGATGCTTTGTAATGTTTCAATGAACACACATGATACAGGAGATGCTTTGTAATGTTTCAATGAGCACACACGATACAGGAGATGCTTTGTAATGTTGCAATGTGCACACACGATACAGGAGATGCTTTATAATGTTGCAATGAACACACACGATACAGGAGATGCTTTGTAATGTTGTAATGAACACAATACAAGAGATGCTTTGTAATGTTGCAATGAACACACAATACAGGAGATGCTTTGTAATGTTGCAATGATCAAACAATACAGGAGATGCTTTGTAATGTTGCAATGATCAAACAATACAGGAGATGCTTTGTAATGTTGCAATGATCAAACAATACAGGAGATGCTTTGTAATGTTGCAATGAACACACATGATACAGGAGATGCTTTGTAATGTTGCAGTGATCAAAGAATACAGGAGATGCTTTGTAATGTTGCAATGATCAAACAATACAGGAGATGCTTTGTAATGTTGCAATGAACACACATGATACAGGAGATGCTTTGTAATGTTGCAGTGATCAAACAATACAGGAGATGCTTTGTAATGTTGCAATGAACACACGATACAGGAGATGCTTTGTAATGTTGCAATGATCAAACAATACAGGAGATGCTTTGTAATGTTGCAATGATCAAACAATACAGGAGATGCTTTGTAATGTTGCAATGATCAAACAATACAGGAGATGCTTTGTAATGTTGCAATGAACACACATGATACAGGAGATGCTTTGTAATGTTGCAGTGATCAAAGAATACAGGAGATGCTTTGTAATGTTGCAATGAGCACACGATACAGGAGATGCTTTGTAATGTTGCAATGATCAAACAATACAGGAGATGCTTTGTAATGTTTCAATGAACACACACGATACAGGAGATGCTTTGTAATGTTGCAATGTGCACACACGATACAGGAGATGCTTTGTAATGTTGCAATGATCAAACAATACAGGAGATGCTTTGTAATGTTGCAATGAACACACATGATACAGGAGATGCTTTGTAATGTTGCAGTGATCAAAGAATACAGGAGATGCTTTGTAATGTTGCAATGAGCACACGATACAGGAGATGCTTTGTAATGTTGCAATGTGCACACGATACAGGAGATGCTTTGTAATGTTGCAATGAACACACACAATACAGGAGATGCTTTGTAATGTTGCAATGTGCACACGATACAGGAGATGCTTTGTAATGTTGCAATGAACACACACAATACAGGAGATGCTTTGTAATGTTGCAATGAACACACAATACAGGAGATGCTTTGTAATGTTGCAATGAACACACACAATACAGGAGATGCTTTGTAATGTTGCAGTGATCAAAGAATACAGGAGATGCTTTGTAATGTTGCAATGAACACACGATACAGGAGATGCTTTATAATGTTTCAATGAACACACACAATACAGGAGATGCTTTGTAATGTTGCAGTGATCAAAGAATACAGGAGATGCTTTGTAATGTTGCAATGTGCACACAATACAGGAGATGCTTTGTAATGTTGCAATGTGCACACAATACAGGAGATGCTTTGTAATGTTGCAGTGATCAAAGAATACAAGAGATGCTTTGTAATGTTGCAATGAACACACGATACAGGAGATGCTTTGTAATGTTGCAATGAACACACATGATACAGGAGATGCTTTTACTTTGTGCTGAGGTAAATACCACTACAGGATTGTTTCATGTTGACAACTTTGGAAATACAAATACAAGCATACTGTTGTAGTTCAAAAATATATATTTAAAATATCTATGAAAGACAAATGATGAATTTCTCTTTAATTCATAAAAACTGCCCTTTTTGATAAGTAAGGCTGACACATTGTCAAAAGTGTAGAAACCACCCAGTAAGACCATCCTCACTCTCCATGGCATTGACAGCAGCATGGCCTCAGCAAAACACACCCTGCTTATCAAATGACACTTAACAAAGTGGATACTATTAAATCAACTGAGACCATAGCATCCTCCTAGCCTGCATGACATGAAAGAGGGAAGAAAGATAACTGATCAGGTTCTGCTTCGTTCTATTTCACATAGTAATCATCATGATAATGCTTATGACCCAAATCCAAACTAGAATACCACATTCCTCTGATTGGATAAAACCAGGTCCCTTCTTGACTATTATCCCAGGAGATTCCCCAGGATTACGAGGAACAGAAGTGTTTGAATCCCAAGAGATGGAGCTAGGAAACATAAAGGAGAGCTTACAATGGTGCTGTTACACACCCACACATATAGGAGAGCTTACAATGGTGCTGTAAAAGGGGGGGGGGGGGTTGTTATGAGTATACAAGGTGCAAATCGTTTTGAAAATTGGTGCTAAACTCTTTTGAAAGTTTACCACCAAAGAGCCTAATGTTTAAAACCAAAAAGTGTATGCAAAACAAATGTTAGAAAAAAAAGAAATGGAATGTTAACTTGTAATCATCCAATTGGAATATTTGCTGGCTGTAGTGTCATTTGTTGCTAGGGAAGAGTGATCTGACTGGCTTTGTGCTGGCAGGAAAGATAAGCCGACCACACACAGAACATTCTTAACTCTTCGTTGTCAATAATATTTTGAGTACAGCTAGCCTGTGTCAGTACTGTCCCATTGAAGCAGGGTAGTGTTCAGCCTGTGTCAGTACTGTCTCATTGAAGCAGTGTAGTGTTCAGCCTGTGTCAGTACTGTCTCATTGAAGCAGGGTAGTGTTCAGCCTGTGTCAGTACTGTCTCATTGAAGCAGGGTAGTGTTCAGCCGTGTCAGTACTGTCTCATTACATGCAGGAGTGTAGTTGTATTGGACAGGACTAGAGAATCAGAGACCCACTGAACAAAGAGATTCACCTTAAAGTTCAATTTTAAAACAAGGGGTTAGACTGGAGAATAGTAATGTAACCTTTGCCTCTGAAGAACTGCGATTCTGCAGTTCTGCTGTGTATTGAAGGGGTAGTGTACAGTATAGTGTGATTCTGCAGTTCTGCTGTGTATTGAAGGGGTAGTGTACAGTATAGTGTGATTCTGCAGTTCTGCTGTGTATTGAAGGGGTAGTGTACAGTGTAGTGTGATTCTCCAGCTCTGCTGTGTATTGAAGGGGGAGAGTGTACAGTATAGTCTGTATCCTAACACTGCTCCATTACTACAGTGGGTGTTGTGTGTTATACCATCTTATCTGGCAGCTCCAGAGCCAGTCTGACACATGTATCTCAGTGGAGCAGCGGTCTGGCCCTGTGATGAATATGAATACAGGAGTCTGGCTGTGGGTGTGCAGTACTTCACAGTGCAATCATGACAGGAGTCTACATGGGGTCTGGTTTGTTTGTGTCACATAGCTACAACTAACAGAGCTTGTGTTCTGAAGATGAGATTCCTGGGGAGGACCTGTTTCATTGTCTTGAGTTTGCTACCAGCTGTTTCTACACAAGGTGAGAGGGACTGTAGAAATTAAACTGATGAAGAGACAACTGCTATTTCTAACGTTTCTAACTGTGTGCAGAGGGGAGCTGATTGTTCTACAGAGGGACAGTGTTTTGTGTGTGCAGAGGGGAGCTGATTGTTCTACAGAGGGACAGTGTTTTGTGTGTGCAGAGGGGAGCTGATTGTTCTACAGGGGGACAGTGTTTTGTGTGTGCAGAGGGGAGCTGATTGTTCTACAGAGGGACAGTGTTTTGTATGTGCAGAGTGGAGCTGATTGTTCACACAGAGGGACAGTGTTTTGTGTGTGTAGAGGGGAGCTGATTGTTCTACAGAGGGACAGTGTTTTGTCTGTGCAGAGGGGAGCTGATTGTTCATACAGAGGGACAGTGTTTTGTGTGTGCAGAGGGGAGCTGATTGTTCTACAGAGGGACAGTGTTTTGTGTGTGCAGAGGGGAGCTGATTGTTCTACAGAGGGACAGTGTTTTGTGTGTGCAGAGGGGAGCTGATTGTTCTACAGAGGGACAGTGTTTTGTGTGCAGAGGGGAGCTGATTGTTCTACAGAGGGACAGTGTTTTGTGTGTGCAGAGGTGAGCTGATTGTTCTACAGAGGGACAGTGTTTTGTGTGTGCAGAGGGGAGCTGATTGTTCTACAGAGGGACAGTGTTTTGTATGTGCAGAGGGGAGCTGATTGTTCTGGCACAGATGTTCGAGACTTGTTCCCATAAGAGGAAAGGACCAGGGTGTGGGACGAGGATGTGGTTTCATCTGAGACACTGCTGGGTTTGGAGACAATTTCTCATATTTTGGAATCTATTTAAACTCCTAATTGGAGCAGAGATGTAGTCAATGTTGTCTCGGAGTTGGTTATGTTCAGTAATTTTTTGGGGTTATGAATACACACGGGTGGAAATCATTTTTAAAATTGATGATAAACTGTTTTGAAAGTTAACCACCAGAGAGTCTATGGTTAAAAACCAAAAAAGTGTATGCAAAACAAATGTTTGAAAGAAAAATGTAATGTTGATAAATTGTAATCATCCAATTAGAATATTTGCTGGCTGCAGTGTCATTTGTTGCTAGGGAAGAGTGATCTGACTAGCTTCGTGCTGGCAGGAAAGATAAGCCAGCCACACACAGAACATTCTTAACTCTCCGTTGTCAATAATATTTTGTGCACAGCTGTACTTATGACACACTTTTCTAATTTACAGTCTTTTGTATGTATTTGAACAAACAAGATCTTTAGTAAGCCACGGTTCTGGGTGGGAGTAAGCCCAGCAGGGGTACAAACTGTTTTGAAAATTGATGCTGAACTGTTTTGAAAGTTTAGCACCAGAGAAATTACTGGTGCTGAATGATCAAACCCCATCCTAATCAAGCACCCCACATAACCTCCCACACGACACAAACCTTCTCTCCTGTGGGTGCGGATGAGTGTGTGAGTGTGTGTGTGTGTGTGGGGGGGGGGGGGGGGGGGTCATGTGAGTAGTCCAGACACAATGAGAAACTATCATCATCTATGGTTGCTAAGGAATGAAAAAACATATATATCCTCTTATAGGAGCCTAGACTCAACCATGCGTCAGTCACAGGGATTTTTGCAATCCTTTCTAGTCTTGTTGAAACTCATAGTGGTTTTGACATATTCATCAATTTTAGTAGCAAAGTATCCAGGATTCAGCTGTGTATTGCCATCTTGACCCCTATGAACTAGATGCCTGAGGGGTAATGCACTGTCTCATTACTTGAACCAGGGTAGTGTTCAGCCTGTGTCAGTACTGTCTCATTGAAGCAGTGTAGTGTTCAGCCTGTGTCAGTACTGTCTCATTGAAACAGTGTAGTGTTCATCCTGTGTCAGTACTGTCTCATTGAAGCAGGGTAGTGTTCAGCCTGTGTCAGTACTGTCTCATTGAAACAGGGTAGTGTTCAGCCTGTGTCAGTACTGTCTCATTGAAGCAGGGTAGTGTTCAGCCTGTGTCAGTACTGTCTCATTGAAGCAGGGTAGTGTTCAGCCTGTGTCGGTACTGTCTCATTACATGCAGGAGTGTAGTTGCATTTTGCATGACTGGAGAATCAGACCCACTGAACAAAGAGATCCACCTTAAAGTTCAATTTTACAACAACATGGGGTTAGACTGGAGAATAGTAATGTAACCTTTGCCTCTGAACCACTGTGATTCTGCAGTTCTGCTGTGTATTGAAGGGGTAGTGTACAGTATAGTGTGATTCTGCAGTTCTGCTGTGTATTGAAGGGGTAGTGTACAGTATAGTGTGATTCTGCAGTTCTGCTGTGTATTGAAGGGGTAGTGTACAGTATAGTGTGATTCTGCAGTTCTGCTGTGTATTGAAGGGGTAGTGTACAGTATAGTGTGATTCTGCAGTTCTGCTGTGTATTGAAGGGGTAGTGTACAGTATAGTGTGATACTGCAGTTCTGCTGTGTATTGAAGGGGTAGTGTACAGTATAGTGTGATTCTGCAGTTCCGCTGTGTATTGAAGGGGTAGTGTACAGTATAGTGTGATTCTGCAGTTCTGCTGTGTATTGAAGGGGTAGTGTACAGTACAGTGTGATTCTGCAGTTCTGCTGTGTATTGAAGGGGTAGTGTACAGTATAGTGTGATTCTGCAGTTCTGCTGTGTTTTGAAGTGGGATAGTGTACAGTATGGTCTGTATCCTAACACTGCTCCATTACTACAGTGGACGTTGTGTGTTATACCATCTTATCTGGCAGATGCAGAGCCAGTCTGACACATTTATCTCAGTAGAGCAGCGGTCTGGCCCTGTGATGAATATGAATACAGGAGTCTGGCTGTGGGTGTGCAGTACTTCACAGTGCAATCATGAGAGGAGTCTACATGGGGTCTGGCCTGTTTGTGTCACACAGCTACAACTAACAGAGCTTTTGTTATGAAGATGAGACTTCTGGGGAGGACCTGTTTCATTGTCTTGAGTTTGCTACCAGCTGTTTCTACACAAGGTGAGAGGGACTGTAGAAATGAAACTGATGAAGAGACAACCTGCTATTTCTAACATGAAGATAATTGAACAGGACAGATGCACTGAGATGCAGTATTTCATTTGCAGGGATGTACTGGCTCTGTATATAGTTGTCTGCAGCACTGCAGATAAGGTTTTGGATCATTGAGTAATTTACTCTCTAATTTAGTCAATATGATCCTATTATTGTATGTGACTAAATGGACTAAAGTTATGTTTTTTTTTTAGGCAGGTGTAGTGAGGGCTGGTATAGCCCTGATTTTTGTAAATGACTATGGCCCTGTCCATACTATACAGTATATATATATATATATATATATATATATATATATATATATATATATATATATATATATATATATATATATATATATATATAAATATATATATTTATATATATATATAACTTTTACATTCTTTTTTTCATCTTCACAATTAAGAGTTCAGCCGATTTTTACAGAGGCGACCGCCTCGGCTGCCTCAATGGATGCTACGCGCCTGTAAGGTTTCACTTCAGTGTTATATTACAGTACATGACTGAGTGATACAAGCAGAGGGGACAAAGCTTCCCGTATTTTCAGCTTCTTTGTTTATGGTGAATTGGTTATAATTGATCAGTCATTTTTGAAGGCTTATTTTGTATTTATAAATGTATTGTGTATCGATATGTATACATTTTAAAAGTATTTATTCATTGGCACTCAAATGGTCTCAATTTTTAAATGTTTACACCTGGCTGTGCATACGAATACCTGCACTTTTTTTATTGATAATTTCACCCCTGCCGCTACCTACTCTTTTAAAGTAGGTACAGCATTTATTGAAAGTACTCATGACTTCAAGGTAATGTTGCTTTTTACTCAGTCAAAATACATTTTACTAACACAGGGCCTATTTTCATACGCGACTAAGGTTGAAGCTGCATAAGCTGTGTTTTTAGTCGTTTATACCGGTGACCCGTGTGTGTGTGATTTTGGAACGTGTAAGTTGAGGTGCCTCCAGGCATTTATCGTCCATCTATTTTAAGTTATTCGTGGCTAGTTAAATTAGCTGATATACCCCTACGTGTGATTTCCGAAGCATTTATACATCTATTAGGCGTTTAGGAAGTTCTGAGCTACACCCGGCTCTACTTAGTGCAACTCAATCGCTATTGTTTTTGTTTTTTGTTTTTTCAACGTGGTTGCGGTGCAGGCAGAGAGAAGGAGAATAAGGATGACCAAACAGATGATCAGATGATCAGATTATTATTATTATTATTATTATTATTATTATTATTATTATTGGTGAATACCTTGTCAAAGTACTATAGAGTCATGCAAATATTGTACACGAACAGCCATCATATGGCTTAAACCCAGCCGTCAGAGTCCAGAGCTCTAACTACGACTACCACAGCCAGGGTCGGATTAACCTCTTGTGGGCCTGGCGCCAAACAGATTTGTGAGCCCCCATTTGTGGAACCATTGTAAAAGACAGGGGATCAACACAGAAGTTGTCTTTGACACATCACGTTTTTGAGCGCCGCTTACATTTTTTTCATCATTTTCTTAGTCACTTGTTCCTTGATGTTTACTCTCCCGCTCTGAAACAGTGCATGCACAGGCAATACACCTGTAGTGTACACTCAAAACACACTACTAGTCACTTTCAAAACACTCTCAAGCTCAAAACACGTTGCTTTTTACAGTTATGGCATTACATTTGTATTTTCCCCAAACGTTTTTCAGCTAAAGTACTAATAGAAACTGTAACCGTACAAATGTACTGCATATCAAAATACGGAGTTGAAATACAAAGCAAACAAAAAATAAAAATTACCAAAATTAACTACACACACACACACACACACACACACAAACAGTACTACATACAGAAACACAAACACACAGACTAATACAGTAAATTGAAATCTATGGCTAATGGATGCCTTCTTTCAAGCATACTGGTTTGAGTTCCTTTGCTTCAAAAACAAAAATCATTCTCGAGGGATTACACATTTTTTCGCTATACAACATGTTTTGAATATGTTATCTTGCTTAATACAACTTTTTTAATGAACAAAAAAAGTTTAATATTATAACAGTAACATACTGATATACATACTGATAGAATGTGTCTATTTTGTGGCTCACCTTTGTCGTTTTTTGTGTACGTTGTGTTTGTACTTTAGTTAGCCACCTGTATTGAAAAAACGCTGGCACTGTCTCCGAAAATTAGCCACTTCCACTGTTCCTTTTAAGTGCATCTGGGTATTTCCCATTTGATAAATAATTGAATATTTCTTGAAAGTTGGTCTCTCCTTTTCCACCAGTCCCAGTGTCAGCACCAGTCAGTGTCAGCACTAGTCAGTGTCAGCACCAGTCCCAGCAGTGTCAGCACCAGTCCCAGCAATGTCAGCACCAGTCCCAGCAGTGTCAGCACCAGTCCCAGCAGTGTCAGCACCAGTCCCAGCAGTGTCAGAACCGGTCACATTGTCTGCACCAGTCCCAGCAGTGTCAGCACCAGTCCCAGCAGTGTCAGCACCAGTCACATTGTCAGCACCAGTCCCAGCAGTGTCAGCACCAGTCCCAGCAGTGTCAGCACCGGTCTCAGTGTCAGCACCAGTCCCAGCAGTGTCAGCACCGGTCTCAGTGTCAGTACTAGTCAGTGTCAGCACCAGTCACATTGTCAGCACCAGTCCCAGCAGTGTCAGCACCAGTCACAGTGTCAGCACCAGTCCCAGCAGTATCAGCACCAGTCTTACCAGTCAGCAGCAGTTACCAGTCCCAGCAGTGTAAGGCAACTTAAGTAGCAGTGAACCAAATGCATGTCAATAAAGGTATGAACCCATCTACTTATTAATATTGATGTTATATTCTTGTCCTTTTAAAATCATATATTTCTGACAGTGTCAATATGGTCATTTTAGGTTGCTGTGGTTTTGCTGGGAGACAATTAGTTTTAATCTTTGAAATAATATGGGTCATCAAATTTTAACATTAACATCATCATCCAAGGGACTTAATATTGCTTTGCAGTTTGCATGAACAGTCTCCAGGCTTTATAAGACGATTACTTTTAGCTTTGTAACATGAACTATCCCAATTTAAAAACCACAACCCTAAACCTATAACCTTTTTAAAATAAACAATTGTATGTGCAGTGTACTGTATATACTTTTTTTAAAAACTAGCAGTGGTAGGCCTACGCCGGAACTGTAGTAAGGTTACAGTTATACTAATATTAAAGTGTAGAAAATACGACTTGCCCTGCTAATAATATTATGGATGCAGCATGTCATTATATTACTGAAACATTTTTATTTTGATTAAAGTTTGACAACATTTTGATGTATAAAATAATTTAATATATAAATAAATCTCCGCGATCACACATAAACTACATCAGATTGACATCGATGTTATAGAAACATAAAAAGACAGGGATTTAAGACATTTTACTGTATAAAGAGCCGTCGATCACACATTTTGAAGTTCATATGAAAAGACAGTGGCACAAACACGCACCAACATACACAGTCTAGTAAATAAAACGGCCAGATAAAAATAAAAAGCCATGCAGTGAACCTCCCCTTTAATCAAACTGTAGCCCCGCCTTACTTTTATCTACTTTTGCCTTACTGCGCTTGCGTGATCAACTTATTTCTACGACATCGGTACGAAGTTTGTAATTAACTCAGAAATGTGTACATTCTCAAACGTAAACCAAACAAAGTTCAATAGAATGAATATAAACAAACACAAAACTAACTCAGGATCCCAGCATAACTTAAACCACAGACAGGTTTTTGGCTTTTCCTTCTTTGTTAGTAACTCCGAGCAGGTAAGTAAGTTTGGAATGCTTTTTCTTTTGTCTTTAAATTCAGCGCGTCCCCACTAGTCTAAGCGGTATGTTGGCCGACTGGTAGACGCACCCTGCGTTCTTTTAAGCTATATATATATATATATATATATATATATATATATATATGTAGCGGGGCAGAACAATGGGGGAGAGCGATTGTGGGGAACTGTACCCGGTTGCTCTGCCTGTTCAAGCTTCCGAGGAGTATTCTGGTGCTTAGGAAAATATAGTAAGTGCGTTACGTTTGAATTCTAGCGATTCTGGAAAAAGTCTAGCATAGAGCGTTTTTTACCTCTTGGCGAGGCAGACTTTTGTTTTGTACTGTTTGGTTTTGGTTTTGATAATTTTGGATTTAAATAAATTACGGTGTACACACTGTTTGGTTTCCAGCTGCAGGAGCAGCAATACTTTAACCATGTGTGTTGTTTATATGGACGGAACTTGTTAAAAACATTACGTGTTCCCCAGCTGCAGGAGCAGCAATACTCTGACCGAGTGCATTGTTTTTATGAGCAGGACTCGCTACAAATAATACGTGTTCTTCAGCTGCCAGAGCAGCAATTACTTTAACCAAGACTGTTGCGGGACTTAGCAAAAATACTGCAAGGTTTACAGCTGCAGGTGCAGCGTGTGCACTTCAAGAAAGAATTACAGCGCCAGGTCTGGATCGTACAGGTTGGATTACAAGCTGCCGGAGTAACGGTACCACTCTAAGAGAGAGGGATATACATTAGGAAGAAAACCACCAAGCATAGAATCGGGGTGTGAGATAAATCTTTATTATTGGTGGTTCCTTGTGGCCTGCTCCTTGCTGTCTTTCAGGCAGCCTAGGACAGAGGATGTGCTGTTCTTCCTTATGTTACAGGAGACAACCTCCAGAGGGAGCCCAACCTGTACTCACCTGTGTTCCTGGCTCACACCACCAGAGGGAGCCCAACCAATACCCACCTGTGTTCCTGGCTCACTCCACCAGAGGGAGCCCAACCTGTACTCACTTGTGTTCCTGGCTCATTCCACCACAGGGAGCCCAACCAATACCCACCTGTGTTCCTGGCTCACTCCACCAGAGGGAGCCCAACCTGTACTCACCTGTGTTCCTGGCTCACTCCACCAGAGGGAGCCCAACCTGTACTCGCCTGTGTTCCTGGCTCACTCCCCCAGAGGGAGCCCAACCAATACCCACCTGTGTTCCTGGCTCACTCCACCAGAGGGAGCCCAACCAATACTTACTTGTGGTCCTGGCTCACTCCACCAGAGGGAGCCTAACCAATACCCACCTGTGTTCCTGGCTCGCTCCACCAGAGGGAGCCCAACCTGTACTCACCTGTGTTCCTGGCTCACTCCACCAGAGGGAGCCCAACCGGTACTCACCTGTGTTCCTGGCTCACTCCACCAGAGGGAGCCCACCCGGTACTCACCTGTGTTACTGGCTCACTCCACCAGAGGGAGCCCAACCGGTACTCACCTGTGTTCCTGGCTCACTCCACCAGAGGGAGCCCACCCGGTACTCACCTGTGTTACTGGCTCACTCCACCAGAGGGAGTCCAACTTGCGCTCGACATAGCATAGAGAGGGAAGTAGTGAGAGAGTGGCCGTACAGGGCAAATAAACACAAGAGAATAAATGTCTTGTTGTAAATAAAAGTATTCACCTGAATTACTGAAGTGTTGACTCCGGTCTGTGAAGAAAAATACCGGTGCCCAAGCAACACCACACTACCACTCTTTTACTATATATATAAATATATATAAACTAAAATTAAAAAATAAAACAACAATGCACAATAGGGGCTAACATTTTGCTCAAATTTATTATGTAACAGGCATTTTAACAGGCCATTTTAATCATCATAGTGTTCTCTGAAATCACCCACATACCTTTACAGACCCTGGGTACTCACCTACAACAGGACCTGGCCATGCTACAATAGCCTTGGATTAGAACATATATTCCTGTTTCTTTTATTAATTATCTTACAATAATATGTTATGTGTGCTTCTCTTGTGTTTCTGTGTAGATTAATTACCATGATCTATTCCAGAAAAAGTAGACTTTTTATTTTATTTTTATCCCTGGTATTGTGGTTTCTGCACAAGAAATAAAGTGGCAAAAGACACATTTTCATAAAGTAATATCATTACTGTGGTTTACTTATGCCTTTTTTAGATGTACACATACTCTTCAAAATGTTTTAGAAAAGGAGGGGCATTGTACAAAGAAAAAACACCTCCCTGTTTTGGTTTTCGTTTATTACAGTCCTCATAACAGAAAATACTAGGATTGCAACAAAACAAAATGCTAGGTTACCGTAACCCTGGTTTGCTGAAAGAGAAGACAACCACCAACATCACTTATGGGATATGTCTGTCTATGGGTAGGTATTACTGAGCTCTTTATATCAGAGCTGCCGATAGGCCCCTTCCTTGGATGATGCACTCAGTCCCGCCCATTGAGGGATTAAAACCATCATACTGAGGAAGCCATTTCTCTTTTTGCATCGACCCTGTGAGGGCGACATGCGACCTCACGGTTGGTGGTCGTCTTCTCTTTCAGGTAGCCAGGGTTACGGTAGGTAACCTAACGTTCCCTTTCAATTCGAAGATGGCCATCAATATTACTTATGGGAAAGTATACCAGAGCTGTCGTGAGGGACAAGGAACGGCAGCATATGAGGGATGCATCAGAACTGTATAACCCAGGGGTCAGTGGTGTGAACTTACACCCTCAAGGACCCTCATGCCTAATGAAGGCAAGGAAGGATCTACCACATTAAGATGGTAGAACCTGGAGAAAGTATGCGGCATAGCCCAGCTAGCCGCAGTACAGATATCAGACAGTGAGGCCCCCTCTAGTGGAATGTGCGACTACCTTCCCAGGCGGGGGCAAGCCAGCACCACCATACGCAGTCTAGACAGTGTCAGCAATCCAATGTGACAGCTGCTGCTTTGAGAGGGGCTGTCCTAGGGTCCGTATCCCGTAACAGACAAAACGGTGTAAGCCGACTGCATCATTGATGGTGAGGCCCAGCCTCACCAGAAGCTCTGTCACCACTGCCGTCTGGGCCACTGCTCCCTCTCGTAACTGGGAACAGATCAAACAGTCGTCAAGATAGTTTATTACTCTGATCCCCCTCACCTACAGGGGAGCCAGGATAGCATCTATGCACTTTGAAAATGTACGAGGAACTAGGGAGAGGCTGAATGGCAGCATAGCGAACTCGTAAACGCTTCCCTGAAAGGCAAAGCGGAGATACTTCCTGTGCTCTGGATGAATGGGAACATGAAAATACGCGTCCCGTAATTCTACGGTGGTGAACCAGTCGTCCATCCGGACTGACTGGAGAATGTGACGGTGAGTCAGCATCTGGAACCTTCTTTCTTTTAAGCCTCAGGTCTAGGCCACCAGAAAATATCTCGAGTAGTACCTCTCTCTGTGGGAGGTGGGGTCTATGAGACGAATGGCTCGCTTGCACAGCATGGCGGCTACTTCTTTCTGAAGTACAGAGGCCTGGAGAGGGTCTGGCACAAAAGTATTCGTGATTCCTCGAAATGGAGGAGGTCCCAAGTGGAACTGAAGAGCGTAACCGTTGTGTACAGTGGCAAGCACCCAGGTGTCCGAGGTGCAAGCACGCCAGTAATACAGCTGGTGTGCCGAAAAGGGGGTCTGAGGCCGCAAGCCTTCAGGGGGCCTGCTGGGGCTGCTGAGTTGTGGCGGGTCAGTTTGGGGTGGTGGCCCTGGATCCGCCTCCTGGGACTCTGGAGTGGCCTGGCCACGTCCTCCGTTCCCTCTGCCTTTTGGGATTGCCCGGTTGCTCACCGCTGCTGTGCCCTGTAGGTGGTGCCTCAGGTCACCCAGTGGAGCCGTGGGAACCCAAGCTGGAGGGGTTTGCCAGCAGTTCGACCTACCCCTTGCATGAGTGCGGGGAGGGAGTAACGCGACCACGTGCTGAGATGCATCGCATTCTCGGTGGGATCGCTGCAGGATCTCCTCCACGGTCCAAAAGTATGTCCCGGGGATATGGGCCCATCCAGCAGCGTAGCCTTATCTGTGTCGGGAATAGGGATGAAACGATTTTTCAATATTACGATATTTGTGATAATCATATCGTGGACATTTGTAATTAGACGATAGTCACATACTGTAACAGGGCGAGGTGCCCTGTACATTGTTTTGTTTGTTTACTTTTAGATCGGGGTCCCCCTCCGCCCCTGTGTTATTTTGTATTATTATTATTATGATTTATTATTGTATATGATGGCGAGCGCCGCGGGGCTTATGTATTAAGACGGTGTAGCCGTTTGTTTATTTTATTATTTAGTAACGTGGATGGGAAGCCCCATCCACATTGTAATTAAATAACTCGTGCAGAAGGTGGCCATCTCCCGAATTAGTTAAGTGATTTAATTTGTTGCTAATCGGGAGATGGTCACCTGTTATAAAAGCCTGCAGCTCTCGGCACTCGGGCGGGTGTATGAGGAGCGAGAGTGGAGAGAGTGAGGAGAGAAACGTAAAGAGTAAAAACATAAAGGATCAGTGACGGCTATTTGCCCAGCCTGTGGTATTTTTTGTGTTCGTGATTTTTGTTATGTTCAAACCTTTTATTTTCGCTCGGTGAGCAAGTGTGTTTTTTTTGTTTAAATATTTTATTTATGTTTGTTGTGCTGAATAAAAACGGTACAGCCTTTACCTGCAGTACTTCCCTGGTGTCAGTTTCCTTCCTGCTTCTGCCTGACATCAGACCACTCAGTCAACCTGTCACACATTCTCACTAAACATGGCTGAAAGCAGAACAGATGCTTTTCTCTCATTCAATTCCATTCAATTCCATTCCTCATTATATACATGGATATATAAATACTGGATAATCGATTCAATAATTACGTTTTTGTAACACGCACAGTTAATAACATTATTTAAGTTTATCAACGAAACTGCACCTAACGCCCTGCCTTGCTATTTACAGTATTTCTGCCAGACAAGCAGTGGGCGTGCTCTTCTTTTCCTGCTTGTGTTAACTAGCATCTGATTTGCTGGTCCCATCCTACCTCCGGAGACGTGTTAGCCGTCTAGTGATTTACAAAAACAAAAGACAATTACTAACGGCGACAAAACAAACAAAACACTCACTAGTTTTTAGGGGTTTCTCCCGGTCCTTCCAGTTACTTGTCTCTCAAACCAAGTGACGGAGAAGATTGTGATTCTCCGTCCCCTTTATGCTATCACACATGACCCCTTGATAAACGAGTGCAGCTGTCTCTACTATCTACAGCTGCTACGTCGTTTCCCTTCTGGGTCAATACGTTCCTGCAATGGAGTCTTGCCGCCTTCCAGACTAACCGACTTCCCGGCCTGGGGAAAGAACTGTCAGGCCAGACCGTCCAAAGACTTCTCCTTTAGCTGCTTAGCGCCCTCACAGGTCGGGAGGGAGATTTACAACCAAAACTCATTGTATTTCTGTCACATACAATCATTGATATTTACTAGAATGATTATATTTTGTGTGCCCAATTAATCCATTGCTATTTTGAGGCTTAACTGACAGCCCTAGTGTGTACTTTCACTACAAAAAATATATAGTGGGGAAATACCACAGGATGTGCATCCAATCCGCAGAATGTGGCAAAAGCACAACAACGAAAGCAGGAACACCTTCAAACCTGCCCTTCTGTACGTGGCACCCGTGGAGTTAAAATACGTCAACAGTCAACAAGCAAGGTCACTTTAATAACATACCTTTCCAGTGCAGTGCCCTCCCTGTACTGTCCTCTGTTCCACCCTCAATTATCAATATGTAATTTCAATACGTTCATTAAAATGTACACGTTATAGGCTATTATACCACCAGAAAAACAGGCTACCTGAGGTAAATCTGATAACGGTATTAAAATGAGTTTTCTTAAATTCTAAATGAAATAACAACAGAAAAAGGAATAAAATAGGAATATGCTTAAAGACCATCATGCCCATTCTGCTCTATTCCATACTTACAGGTTGTATAGCACAAAATTATTGATTTATTTTGCAGACTATTTGAAAAAGAATTGAGAATAGTTTGCAGTATTTGTGTGTAAATCAAGTACTTTAAATGTATTGAAAGAAATACAGATGCTTCAGATTTTGTAATTATGTACTGTTTAAGTACATTTAAATAACTAAAATGTGTAAATAAAGCAGGAGTAAAAATTAAGATTATTTTTCTTCCACCTGTGTTCTAGTATTTATTTTTCATTCTTGCTAGTCTTGCTCTTTTTTAAAGTCTGTAGCTTCCTTGTGTTGCAGACCATATCCCACAGAGAAAAAAAACACAGAACTTGTTATTTTTTTCTTTTTATTCAGTTAAAAAAGTAATTGAAAAATAACCGCTACCATCGTGATAATCGGTGTATCGTGAAAGAGTGGGCTCACAACTATTCCTATCATGGAAATTTACTGTTTCATCCCTACCTGTTTGCTTGTGCACACAGTGGATAAGGGTGTGGTGATGCAAGAGTATCAGACTGTGTCAGTATATGAAGGCATCTGTCCCTCTGTTTGCTTGTGCACACAGTGGATAAGGGTGTGGTGATTCAAGAGTATCAGACTGTGTCAGTATATGAAGGCACCTGTCCCTCTGTTTGCTTATGCACACAGTGGATAAGGGTGTGGTGATGCAAGAGTATCACACTGTGTCAGTATATGAAGGCATCTGTCCCTCTGTTTGCTTGTGCACACAGTGGATAAGGGTGTGGTGATTCAAGAGTATCAGGCTGTGTCAGTATATGAAGGCATCTGTCCCTCTGTTTGCTTGTGCACACAGTGGATAAGGGTGTGGTGATTCAAGAGTATCAGGCTGTGTCAGTATATGAAGGCATCTGTCCCTCTGTTTGCTTGTGCACACAGTGGATAAGGGTGTGGTGATTCAAGAGTATCAGGCTGTGTCAGTATATGAAGGCATCTGTCCCTCTGTTTGCTTGTGCACACAGTGGATAAGGGTGTGGTGATTCAAGAGTATCAGGCTGTGTCAGTATATGAAGGCATCTGTCCCTCTGTTTGCTTGTGCACACAGTGGATAAGGGTGTGGTGATTCAAGAGTATCAGGCTGTGTCAGTATATGAAGGCATCTGTCCCTCTGTTTGCTTGTGCACACAGTGGATAAGGGTGTGGTGATTCAAGAGTATCAGGCTGTGTCAGTATATGAAGGCATCTGTCCCTCTGTTTGCTTGTGCACACAGTGGATAAGGGTGTGGTGATGCAAGAGTATCACACTGTGTCAGTATATGAAGGCATCTGTCCCTCTGTTTGCTTGTGCACACAGTGGATAAGGGTGTGGTGATGCAAGAGTATCACACTGTGTCAGTATATGAAGGCATCTGTCCCTCTGTTTGCTTGTGCACACAGTGGATAAGGGTGTGGTGATTCAAGAGTATCAGACTGTGTCAGTATATGAAGGCACCTGTCCCTCTGTTTGCTTATGCACACAGTGGATAAGGGTGTGGTGATTCAAGAGTATCACGCTGTGTCAGTATATGAAGGCATCTGTCCCTCTGTTTGCTTGTGCACACAGTGGATAAGGGTGTGGTGATGCAAGAGTATCAGACTGTGTCAGTATATGAAGGCATCTGTCCCTCTGTTTGCTTGTGCACACAGTGGATAAGGGTGTGGTGATGCAAGAGTATCAGACTGTGTCAGTATATGAAGGCATCTGTCCCTCTGTTTGCTTGTGCACACAGTGGATAAGGGTGTGGTGATTCAAGAGTATCAGACTGTGTCAGTATATGAAGGCATCTGTCCCTCTGTTTGCTTGTGCACACAGTGGATAAGGGTGTGGTGATTCAAGAGTATCAGACTGTGTCAGTATATGAAGGCATCTGTCCCTCTGTTTGCTTGTGCACACAGTGGATAAGGGTGTGGTGATTCAAGAGTATCAGACTGTGTCAGTATATGAAGGCATCTGTCCCTCTGTTTGCTTGTGCACACAGTGGATAAGGGTGTGGTGATTCAAGAGTATCAGACTGTGTCAGTATATGAAGGCATCTGTCCCTCTGTTTGCTTGTGCACACAGTGGATAAGGGTGTGGTGATGCAAGAGTATCAGACTGTGTCAGTATATGAAGGCATCTGTCCCTCTGTTTGCTTGTGCACACAGTGGATAAGGGTGTGGTGATGCAAGAGTATCAGACTGTGTCAGTATATGAAGGCATCTGTCCCTCTGTTTGCTTGTGCACACAGTGGATAAGGGTGTGGTGATTCAAGAGTATCACACTGTGTCAGTATATGAAGGCATCTGTCCCTCTGTTTGCTTGTGCACACAGTGGATAAGGGTGTGGTGATGCAAGAGTATCACACTGTGTCAGTATATGAAGGCATCTGTCCCTCTGTTTGCTTGTGCACACAGTGGATAAGGGTGTGGTGATTCAAGAGTATCACACTGTGTCAGTATATGAAGCCATCTGTCCCTCTGTTTGCTTGTGCACACAGTGGATAAGGGTGTGGTGATTCAAGAGTATCAGACTGTGTCAGTATATGAAGGCATCTGTCCCTCTGTTTGCTTGTGCACACAGTGGATAAGGGTGTGGTGATTCAAGAGTATCAGACTGTGTCAGTATATGAAGGCATCTGTCCCTCTGTTTGCTTGTGCACACAGTGGATAAGGGTGTGGTGATTCAAGAGTATCAGACTGTGTCAGTATATGAAGGCATCTGTCCCTCTGTTTGCTTGTGCACACAGTGGATAAGGGTGTGGTGATTCAAGAGTATCAGACTGTGTCAGTATATGAAGGCATCTGTCCCTCTGTTTGCTTGTGCACACAGTGGATAAGGGTGTGGTGATCTACTTCTTCCTGTTACTCATGGCTCTAATTACAGCCTGGCCAGGGGATGAATGCCACTGACATGCTGTTATTACAGCAGTTTAATGGTTTGAATAAGTATGTTGTTAAGGGCAGAGTTGTTTAGAAATGCTTGAAATAGTCAATTGAAATGTGATTTGAAGTCATGAAAACTGTGTGCAGTATTGCCAGATACAAGGATGTCGTATTATTGAGAACATGATTATTTGAAAATATCCAGTAATCTGATTGGCTAGCAGCACATGCGTGTGTAAATATTTCAGTACAAACCTACATTCTGGTCTGGTCAGTGCTTGTATACAGTGTGGATGTTTTATAAGTGTAAGTGAAGCTGAGTGTTTCAGCCTCCCAGGAAGGGTTTTGTGTTGAGAAATACAGTGAGGTAGTGTTGTGTGTTATTATCTTCTTATTTTCTCAGCGGTATGAATCACAGTGGACAGGAATCAGCAGATATCTCAACAGTAAAAAGCCATGTCTGCTGCACACTGTGGAGGATAAAATTGAAGGAAACTGTGTGAATAATACACCCAATGTTTAATTTGTAAACTATTATTCTGTTATTATATACTGTTATTTTAACAGCTTCAGAATTGGTATGACATCAGTGAATTGAAGAGAAGAAAAACCTCTCAGATTTTCACTCTGTGAATCTGGTAACCATAAATTACATGAACAGTGCGAGAAACTAAAGCTCTGATAAACATTTGGTCAGACACCAAAATCCAAGCCAAACTGGACAAAACTGTAAAATATAAAATATATTCAGTCTTTTCTCAAATTACTTTGTTTCATGCCTACAGTAGGAGAACAGAGCAGAATGATGTACCTGAATACTGCACTGTCTCCTACTGCAGGCATTCAACACATGTATTCATTAAATTAGCGAAGAGCTCCCCACGTTCCCCTGCTTCCCTCCACAGCAATATGTAAGAATCTAAAACATGCTATTGAAAACTGGAGCAATACTTCAACAGCTTCCATCTTTCAAGATACCCTGCAGGATATTGTAAACATCCGGTTCACAGACCATATAAACTAACCGAGTGCACTTGCAAACTGCATTGTGAACACTGTGTGTTCCACCCTGTACAGTTCACTGAAGATGCCTACAGTCCCTCAGGACTACAGTCTCTACTCAGTGAATTATGAACACCCTGTACAGTTCACTGAAGATGCCTACAGTCCCTCAGGACTCACAGTCTCTACTCAGTGAATTATGAACACCCTGTACAGTTCACTGAAGATGCCTACAGTCCCTCAGGACTCACAGTCTCTACTGAGTGAATTATGAGCACCCTGTACAGTTCACTGAAGATGCCTACAGTCCCTCAGGACTCACAGTCTCTACTCAGTGAATTATGAACACCCTGTACAGTTCACTGAAGATGCCTACAGTCCCTCAGGACTCACAGTCTCTACTCAGTGAATTATGAACACCCTGTACAGTTCACTGAAGATGCCTACAGTCCCTCAGGACTCACAGTCTCTACTGAGTGAATTATGAGCACCCTGTACAGTTCACTGAAGATGCCTACAGTACCTCAGGACTCACAGTCTCTACTCAGTGAATTATGAACACCCTGTACAGTTCACTGAAGATGGCACTCACTATAACTGGGGTGTGAGTTGAAAACCCTGAACTGTCCCAAATTTGCCTCAGATGCGTTTCACAGTATTTGGACCTTCAAAAGCCAATGGCTTTATTTTATATGAAACACAACATATTATTATTACTGTTACTGTTATTGTAGTTGTGTGCAGTAGCCTACAATTCACCTGTTATGGGCAGCAGTGTGGAGTAGTGGTTAGGGCTCTGGACTCTTGACCGGAGGGTCGTGGGTTCAATCCCCAGTGAGGGACACTGCTGCTGTACCCTTGAGCAAGGTACTTTACCTAGATTGCTCCAGTAAAAACCCAACTGTATAAATGGGTAATTGTATGTAAAAATAATGTGATATCTTGTAACAATTGTAAGTCGCCCTGGATAAGGGCGTCTGCTAAGAAATAAATAATAATAATAATAATACAACGATCTGAATCATGATGGATACAGCTCCTATATTTAAAATACTATCTAAGCAAACACAATCGAGATATGAGGACGCGCATCAACATGTGTGGCTTTATTTTATACAAAATTATTATTATTCTTATTATTATTATTGTTGTTGTTGTTATTGTTGTTATTATTTTTATTATATATGTTAATACATAGTATGAAGGGTGTCTCTTATTGTATAAGAGATGTCATTTCGCGCAGTTTGAGGACTGTGAAGCATCTGATTTCACTTGCGTCCGACAGTGCTTAAGCCGACCTCGTTTTGGGGTGAGTTGACTGTGAACCCCCTGAACCTTCCCACAGGCCATTCATTATCTGCCAGTTAAGGACCTCCACCTCTGTCATTAACACTTAATTAGATTCATGGCTGTGGGGCCGGTACCACATCACACTCTCAGTTCAATCAACACTGAGAGTGATATTCCAGCCTAACTCTCCATGCAAACAAATACATTGCCAATAAGCCATTTTTCCACAATTTTTTCCCAGGGTAGTATTCCCCAATACAAACCCTAAGTCTCCTTACTTGATGGAGGATAATGTATTGGACATAACTGGAGCTCAATAGCAAGACATTTTGAGACATCCAACTTCTGATTTCAGCAACACTCTAGTAAGGTTGAAATAGCAGCGGTGTCACCAGGTTTCATAGACACACACAGCAGTGTGTCCTCAGCATAACAGTGAAGATGTGAAGAGTCACACTGTGTTTACCAGTGATCTCACCAGTGGAAGCATATATAAATACAATACTGGCTGGTTCAGTGTGTAATAGAATGCTGGCTGGTTCAGTGTGTAATAGAATACTGGCTGGTTCAGTGTGTAATAGAATACTGGCTGGTTCAGGGTGTAATAGAATACTGGCTGGTTCAGGGTGTAATAGAATACTGGCTGGTTCAGTGTGTAATAGAATACTGTCTGGTTCAGTGTGTAATAGAATACTGTCTGGTTCAGTGTGTAATAGAATACTGGCTGGTTCAGGGTGTAATAGAATACTGGCTGGTTCAGTGTGTAATAGAATACTGGCTGGTTCAGTGTGTAATACAATACTGGCTGGTTCAGTGTGTAATACAATACTGGCTGGTTCAGGGTGTAATAGAATACTGGCTGGTTCAGGGTGTAATAGAATACTGGCTGGTTCAGTGTGTAATAGAATACTGGCTGGTTCAGGGTGTAATACAATACTGGCTGGTTCAGGGTGTAATAGAATACTGGCTGGTTCAGGGTGTAATAGAATACTGGCTGGTTCAGTGTGTAATACAATACTGGCTGGTTCAATGTGTAATAGAATACTGGCTGGTTCAGGGTGTAATAGAATACTGGCTGGGTCAGTGTGTAATAGAATACTGGCTGGGTCAGTGTGTAATAGAATACTGGCTGGTTCAGGGTGTAATAGAATACTGGCTGGTTCAGGGTGTAATAGAATACTGGCTGGTTCAGTGTGTAATACAATACTGGCTGGTTCAGTGTGTAATAGAATACTGGCTGGTTCAGTGTGTAATAGAATACTGTCTGGTTCAGGGTGTAATAGAATACTGGCTGGTTCAGTGTGTAATAGAATACTGGCTGGTTCAGTGTGTAATACAATACTGGCTGGTTCAGTGTGTAATACAATACTGGCTGGTTCAGTGTGTAATACAATACTGGCTGGTTCAGTGTGTAATAGAATACTGGCTGGTTCAGTGTGTAATACAATACTGGCTGGTTCAGTGTGTAATAGAATACTGGCTGGTTCAGTGTGTAATAGAATGCTGGCTGGTTCAGTGTGTAATAGAATACTGGCTGGTTCAGTGTGTAATAGAATACTGGCTGGTTCAGTGTGTAATACAATACTGGCTGGTTCAGTGTGTAATAGAATACTGGCTGGTTCAGTGTGTAATAGAATACTGGCTGGTTCAGTGTGTAATACAATACTGGCTGGTTCAGTGTGTAATAGAATGCTGGCTGGTTCAGTGTGTAATAGAATGCTGGCTGGTTCAGTGTGTATTTCCAGGGAGTAATACCATTGAGAGGTTCTGGGGACAGTAGATCTCGAGATGGTATTACCTGTGTTAATACACACTGAACCAGACATTATTCTTTTTACCTCTGCTAATACACACTGAACCAGCCAGTATTCTTTTTACTCTGCTAATACACACTGAACCAGCCAGTATTTTTTGTAATATATGGATTTGAGTTTGATTATCACTTTCCGTTCAGGGGCATTGCAAGAATGTCTGTGTGTGGTGCACAGTAGTATTATTTAGGTCTATCCATATATTACAAAGAAAATAATATGGGACCAAGAATAGAGCCCTGGGGGACACCACAAGTAATAGCAGATAATCCTGATACAGACTCCCCTAAAGAAACACAGTACTGTCTGTTAGATACGACTAAAACCAGTTTAGAACAGTTCCAGTCAGGCCAGCCCAGCTTTTAAGATGCTCAATTAAAATGTCCTGATCCACAGTATCACTGAGGTGTAACAGAACCACAATGGATATAGAGTTAGAGTCTGCACTCATCAGTAAGTCATTCACCACTCTGGCAAGGGCAGCCTCTGTACTGTGAGCAGATTGAAACCCTGACTGAACTTCTGAAGAACATTGCTACAATCCAGAAATCTGTTGAGTGGATCAGCTACTACCTTCTCAAGAACAGTGCTACAATCCAGAAATCTGTTGAGTGGATCAGCTGCTACCTTCTCAAGAACATTGCTACAATCCAGAAATCGTAGTTGACTGAGTACTACCTTCTCCCAAGAACCTTAGCTAAGAATAGCAGGTTAGAAAAGGGTCTACAATTACAATCCAAGTTGGATTTTTTGAGTAAAGGCTTAACCAAAGCAGTTTTGAAAGCAGCTGAACATTCAAATAAGAACCATCCTGATGAATGTGATCCCTGATATTAATAATCTGTTAGTGTCACACAGCTTTAACTAAGAGATCTTTATCATTGTTCTTTTCCAGGGTAATGAAGATGAGATTCCTGGGGAAGACCTGTCTTATTGTCTTGAGTTTGCTTCCAGCTGTTTCTACACAAGGTGAGAGAGACTGTAGAAATGAAACTGATCCACTGAGATGCTCCCTCTTATTTCCAGGGCCCTGTATATAGCTGCCTGCATCGATGTATGAGCTCACAGAACAGCTAATAGCTCTCAACTATTTCTAATACTAGAGTCCTGTTTTGAGAAACAGCATATTTGTTTGCAATTGCTTTACCTCGTCTTTTCTTTCTCAGGTGGATGGCGTGTCGTTGGCTCTGATCAGCCTGTCATTGCTGAGCCTGGTGATGATGTCATCCTGCCCTGTCACATTTCACCCAGAGTCAGTGCTGTGGACATGGAAGTGAGGTGGTTCAGGGATGCATTTGAAAAACCAGTCCATTTATATCGTTCCCGAAAGAATATTCTAGGAACACAGGACAGCGACTACCGGGGCCGCACTGCTCTCTCTCCCTTAGCACTGCAGACAGGCGATATCTCTCTGCATCTGAGAAACCTCCAGCCCTCTGATAGAGGTGTCTATACCTGCTTAGCTGATGATGGAAGTCAGTATGATGAAGGACAGACTGAAGTGATAGTTGCAGGTCAGTAATGTTTGATACACAAGTTGAACTCACTACTAATCTGTTACCAGCTCTTGTCTCTTCAATACAAAACTCACCACGGCCATAAATTAAATAATCTAGGCTTGCAGAAAAAGTGATGCCAGTGTATAAGTGATGTTGGATATGTCAGCACTGACACAGTAACTCATAATATAATACAGGGGAGCTGGGATCCTCACAGGACTGGATATGTCAGCACTGACACAGTAACTCATAATATAATACAGGGGAGCTGGGATCCTCACAGGACTGGATATGTCAGCACTGACACAGTAACTCATAATATAATACAGGGGAGCTGGGATCCTCACAGGACTGGATATGTCAGCACTGACACAGTAACTCATAATATAATACAGGGGAGCTGGGATCCTCACAGGACTTGATATGTCAGCACTGACACAGTAACTCATAATATAATACAGGGGAGCTGGGATCCTCACAGGACTGGATATGTCAGCACTGACACAGTAACTCATAATATAATACAGGGGAGCTGGGATCCTTACAGGACTGGATATGTCAGCACTGACACAGTAACTCATAATATAATACAGGGGAGCTGGGATCCTCACAGGACTGGATATGTCAGCACTGACACAGTAACTCATAATATAATACAGGGGAGCTGGGATCCTTACAGGACTGGATATGTCAGCACTGACACAGTAACTCATAATATAATACAGGGGAGCTGGGATCCTCGCAGGACTGGATATGTCAGCACTGACACGTAACTCATAATATAATACAGGGGAGCTGGGATCCTCGCAGGACTGGATATGTCAGCACTGACACAGTAACTCATAATATAATACAGGGGAGCTGGGATCCTCCCAGGACTGGATATGTCAGCACTGACACAGTAACTCATAATATAATACAGGGGAGCTGGGATCCTCACAGGACTGGATATGTCAGCCCTGACACAGTAACTCATAATATAATACAGGGGAGCTGGGATCCTCGCAGGACTGGATATGTCAGCACTGACACAGTAACTCATGATATATTACAGGGGAGCTGGGATCCTCGCAGGACTGGATATGTCAGCACTGACACAGTAACTCATAATATAATACAGGGGAGCTGGGATCCTCGCAGGACTGGATATGTCAGCACTGACACGTAACTCATAATATAATACAGGGGAGCTGGGATCCTCGCAGGACTGGATATGTCAGCACTGACACAGTAACTCATAATATAATACAGGGGAGCAGGGATCCTCGCAGGACTGGATATGTCAGCACTGACACAGTAACTCATGATATATTACAGGGGAGCTGGGATCCTCGCAGGACTGGATATGTCAGCACTGACACAGTAACTCATAATATAATACAGGGGAGCTGGGATCCTCGCAGGACTGGATATGTCAGCACTGACACAGTAACTCATAATATAATACAGGGGAGCTGGGATCCTCGCAGGACTGGATATGTCAGCACTGACACAGTAACTCATAATATAATACAGGGGAGCTGGGATCCTCGCAGGACTGGATATGTCAGCACTGACACAGTAACTCATAATATAATACAGGGGAGCTGGGATCCTCACAGGACTGGATATGTCAGCACTGACACAGTAACTCATAATATAATATAGGGGAGCTGGGATCCTCACAGGACTGGATATGTCAGCACTGACACAGTAACTCATAATATAATACAGGGGAGCTGGGATCCTCACAGGACTGGATATGTCAGCACTGACACAGTAACTCATAATATAATACAGGGGAGCTGGGATCCTCACAGGACTGGATATGTCAGCACTGACACAGTAACTCATAATATAATACAGGGGAGCTGGGATCCTCACAGGACTGGATATGTCAGCACTGACACAGTAACTCATAATATAATACAGGGGAGCTGGGATCCTCACAGGACTGGATATGTCAGCACTGACACAGTAACTCATAATATAATACAGGGGAGCTGGGATCCTCACAGGACTGGATATGTCAGCACTGACACAGTAACTCATAATATAATACAGGGGAGCTGGGATCCTCACAGGACTGGATATGTCAGCACTGACACAGTAACTCATAATATAATACAGGGGAGCTGGGATCCTCACAGGACTGGATATGTCAGCACTGACACAGTAACTCATAATATAATACAGGGGAGATGGGATACTCACAGGACTGGATATGTCAGCACTGACACAGTAGTTCACTCAATAATAAAGACATATAACTAGGGTCCTACCAAATTCATGGTACACTTTTGTAAATTTTACAGTCATAACATTTTAAAAATCTTAAATTTCATGATTTAAGCTATTTAAATCTTAAATTTCAAGTTTTGTTAAAAATGACAAAAGATTAACATGTAAAGCCCTGAAGTTAACTAAAGCCTGTGACTAACAAAGTAGAAACGGTAAAAGAAAATGAAACTGAAATCCAGAGGATCGCTGTATGATTTTTGCGTTTTCTGTTATTGTTATTAATAAAAAAAAAAACTGTTCTGATTTTAAACGTCATTGTGTGCAACACTAACTCAAAAGCTATTCTGAAATGCTGTTTCTCTTCACTCCCTGTCTCTGTGGTGTAAACACCTGTCTGTATTTAGACACAGCTCTCTCTGCATTCACACAGTTTGTTGGAATAGACAGACAGCATCAAGCTAGGGACAGGTCTGCAGCTGGACAATATATCCAGAGGCTAAAAAATATAAACCAGACGTCTCTGAAATTACTGACATTATTTTTTTGTCCTGTTGTGTTTTTTATATATTTTTCTGCTGCTTGGTATATATTTGGCTTCCAAATTATTGTCCATGATCCGCTGCAGTAATGACTGGAGCACTGTTTGATTTGCTTTGGGTCTAATTTGACTCTAGTGACGATAGATCCATTGAGGTCATACTAAACCTGCCCCGGATGCCTGTGTCTACCAATCAGTGAGTAGAGCCCAGTTATTGACTGTTGTCAAGTGTCAATCAATAAATCCTGTCCAGTTCATGATGAGCTTTCTTTTTTAAATTGAAAACGAGCTCATCAGGAACCAGTAACGGTACATATCACTTAATTGGATTTTAGTGCAGGGTGAAAGTTAAGGTGACCAGATTTTTAAGTGCTTAAACTGGGACAGTATGGAAACTCTGTGAATAACTTCCAACCTCCAAGCTGTGGGGAAGCTCCAGGGTTTTTATTTTAACTTTGGCAATGTTTGATCTAATATCATATTGAAAGTGAATGCAGAGACTCACAGTTAATAAGATGAAATCATACTCCTTTTCTGATCAATTGAAATGTTGTCACTTCTTCACTTATGAAACAAATACTATTTAATCTTCCTTAATATAAGCATAAGCATTAGCCTGTGTAAAATGCGCAGGGGAGTTTTCAGATTGTCAGGAGACGCTTTCTCATTATCATTGATTGGTACTGAAAAACTGCATAGACAAGGCAGGAAATGACATCATACAATGAACATGTTTTCAGTGATACCTGTCAGCTTAAAACATGTTTAAAATAACATTTGGAAATAAAGCTACTAGCAGAAACGTAAAGGGATCGACCCCACCTCCACCCCCCCAGTCATTCGAGCCCTGACATTTGCCGTTATTTTTTTGACTACTGTAGTGTAACCTGGTCACGCAGTGAGAGTGATGATTTAGACGAGGATAGCTGCCACTTCATTTCAGCAACATGAATAAACCCGCCCGCAATTCTGTGATTGGTTGCAAATATGAACGGTGACTGTTCAGTAATTCTGCAGATTTGCACGGCGCTGTGCAGACGCTTTTTAATGCTGCTGGTCGTTCAGCCTTCCCTTCAGTCACATCAAGTGTCATTGTGCTGTAATAAGTTAGATATGGTAGTAACACAGCAGCCTGCATGCAAATACAATATTCTGTTACCGGCGCGACGATGGCCTGGGAAAAAAAAACAAACGGGACAAAATGAGTGTCCCAAGAAAGGTTCTGGGGACACTGGGAGCAGTGTTCCAAAAGTGGGACGTCCCGTCCAAAACGGGATGTCTGGTCACCTTAATAAAAGTCCACAAAACAGACCAGTCCGGTGCAGAATGAATTTCACGGGCCCTGTCACGTTTTTCACAGCTGTGAAATGGGTAGGGCCCTACATATAACACAAGGAGACCTGGCTGGTGTGTCTATCTGTGTGTGTCTCACTGTCTCTATTCCCTGACAGCTCTGGGGACCCAGCCCTCAATCTCTATGGTCTCTACACAAGGAGAGCAGACCCGGCTGGTGTGCAGATCAGAGGGGTGGGACCCTGAACCTGAAGTGATCTGGAGAGACAGGGATGGAAACGATGTGACATCACTGTCCAACACAACACTGCTGAGAGTCAGTCAGGGGCTCCGCATTGTCAGCAGCTACATCAAAATCAAACAGCAGTCCAACGTGTTCTCCTGTCTGGTTAGAAGTAAAATACCCAAACCAGACTGGGAATCCAAACTCCACATATCCAGTGAGTATCACATGTTTGTGGATTGAGTCTGACTGACACTGACCATAGATTACAGTCATCATGATGGGGCATCAACATCTGAATCAAACACATGAACTAGTGGACCAGTCAATATCTGAATCAAACACATGAACTAGTGGACCAGTCAATATCTGAATCAAACACATGAACTAGTGGACCAGTCAATATCTGAATCAAACACATGAACTAGTGGGCCAGTCAATATCTGAATCAAACACATGAACTAGTGGACCAGTCAATATCTGAATCAAACACATGAACTAGTGGACCAGTCAATATCTGAATCAAACACATGAACTAGTGGACCAGTCAATATCTGAATCAAACACATGAACTAGTGGACCAGTCAATATCTGAATTAACACATTTGGGGGTGGTGTTGTGCAGTCCTCTATTTTTAATGTCTGCGGTGTTTGGGGGGTTGTGGCTCAGTGTTGGGAGGGGTGTGTGGAATGCTCACTATGAGGGGGTGTAGTCAGTGTTGGGAGGGGTGTGTGGAATGCTCACTATGAGGGGGTGCAGTCAGTGTTGGGAGGGGTGTGTGGAATGCTTACTATGAGGGGTGAGGTCAGTGTTGGGAGGGGTGTGTGGAATGCTCACTATGAGGGGGTGTAGTCAGTGTTGGGAGAGGTGTGTGGAATGCTCACTATGAGGGGTGTGTCTCAGTGTTGGGAGGGGTGTGTGGAATGCTCACTATGAGGGGGTGTGGTTCAGTGTTGGGAGGGGTGTGTGGAATGCTCACTATGAGGGGTGTGTCTCAGTGTTGGGAGGGGTGTGTGGAATGCTCACTATGAGGGGTGTGGTCAGTGTTGGGAGGGGTGTGTGGAATGCTCACTATGAGGGGGTGTGGTTCACTGTTGGGAGAGGTGTGCAGAATGCTCACTATGAGGGGTGTGGTCAGTGTTGGGAGGGGTGTGTGGAATGCTCACTATGAGGGGTGTGGTCAGTGTTGGGAGGGGTGTGTGGAATGCTCACTATGAGGGGGTGTGGTTCACTGTTGGGAGAGGTGTGCAGAATGCTCACTATGAGGGGTGTGGTCAGTGTTGGGAGGGGTGTGTGGAATGCTCAGTATGAGGGGTGTGGTCAGTGTTGGGAGGGGTGTGTGGAATGCTCACTATGAGGGGGTGTAGTCAGTGTTGGGAGAGGTGTGTGGAATGCTCACTATGAGGGGTGTGTCTCAGTGTTGGGAGGGGTGTGTGGAATGCTCACTATGAGGGGGTGTGGTTCAGTGTTGGGAGGGGTGTGTGGAATGCTCACTATGAGGGGTGTGTCTCAGTGTTGGGAGGGGTGTGTGGAATGCTCACTATGAGGGGTGTGGTCAGTGTTGGGAGGGGTGTGTGGAATGCTCACTATGAGGGGGTGTGGTTCACTGTTGGGAGAGGTGTGCAGAATGCTCACTATGAGGGGTGTGGTCAGTGTTGGGAGGGGTGTGTGGAATGCTCACTATGAGGGGTGTGGTCAGTGTTGGGAGGGGTGTGTGGAATGCTCACTATGAGGGGGTGTGGTCAGTGTTGGGAGGGGTGTGTGGAATGCTCACTATGAGGGGTGTGGTCAGTGTTGGGAGGGGTGTGCGGAATGCTCACTATGAGGGGTGTGTGGAATGCTCACTGTGAGGGGTGTGGTCAGTGTTGGGAGGGGTGTGTGGAATGCTCACTATGAGGGGGTGTGGTTCAGTGTTGGGAGGGGTGTGTGGAATGCTCACTATGAGGGGTGTGGCTCAGTGTTGGGAGGGGTGTGTAGAATGCTCACTTTGAGGGGTGTGGTCAGTGTTGGGAGGGGTGTGTGGAATGCTCACTATGAGGGGTGTGTCTCAGTGTTGGGAGGGGTGTGTGGAATGCTCACTATGAGGGTGTGTCTCAGTGTTGGGAGGGGTGTGTGGAATGCTCACTATGAGGGGTGTGTCTCAGTGTTGGGAGGGGGGGTGTGTGTTCCAGTGTGTTGAGCTGCTGTGTTGTTTTCCAGGTGATTTTTTCCCAGGAGTCTCTGGATGGATGGTGGCTTTCTTCTTGACTTTAGCTCTCAGTATTGGAGCCATTCCTCTGCTGGTGATCCAATGGAGAAAAATGGATGGTATGAACTTCATCATTATCATGAGGCATTTCATATAGCTCTGTGCATTTTAAACATGTCAAACAGGTTTACAATAATATGGACTGTTCTGTTTTTCTTCTAGCCATGGAGAGACAGTTTGAGCCTATGGGTAAGTAAAGCACTTAATGAAGAGATGCTGAAAACCCATTCCAGGTTTCTGCAGCAGTATCTTAAACTACCACACCCATAAATAAAGACATCCCTGGACTGGAAATCCAACTCATTAGAAATGATTATAAATAATAATAAATATAATTGTTTTTAAACATTGCAATTGTTATTTTATTGTTTCCAGGACCCTCTTGTACACGAGACCTGATTAAATAAATTAATAAATTAAATCTCCTGGTTAAATAAATTAATCTATTCAAATTTAAATATTAAAAAAGAGTTGGGGTGGGGGTTTGGACATAAAGGCTTAGGAATATAAATATTTCCTTATGGAGGGATGTTGAAAACTGTAACAGTTTTAGTTTGTATGTTTCATATACTTCTCAGATAGCAGATTCATTTTCACAAAGACATCCTGTTCATTTAACTGGTTGTGTTTTTCATACTGCAATTTAATCTGTACTGGATCTGAAATAACCACACACTGTTCTGTCTGATTCATTTTAATCTGTACTGGAGCTGAAATAACCACACACTGTTCTGTTTGATTCATTTTAATCTGTACTGGAGCTGAAATAACCACACACTGTTCTGTCTGATTCATTTTAATCTGTACTGGAGCTGAAATAACCACACACTGTTCTGTCTGATTCATTTTAATCTGTACTGGAGCTGAAATAACCACACACTGTTCTGTCTGATTCATTTTAATCTGTGCTGGAGCTGAAATAACCACACACTGTTCTGTCTGATTCATTTTAATCTGTACTGGAGCTGAAATAACCACACACTGTTCTGTCTGATTCATTTTAATCTGCACTGGAGCTGAAATAACCACACACTGTTCTGTCTGATTCATTTTTTTAGCAGCTCTGTATCTTAATCTGCACCTTTGTAAGGAACTTGGTAAAAATTGTTTTTTATTTTCAGAATTACCAGAAAGCTTTCTATCCTTCTATCTGTCTGTGTGCCTGTGTTAGCTTTCTATCCTTCTATCTGTCTGTGTGCCTGTGTTAGCTTTCTATCCTTCTATCTGTCTGTGTGGCTGTGTTAGCTTTCTATCCTTCTATCTGTCTGTGTTAGCTTTCTATCCTTCTATCTGTCTGTGTGTCTGTGTTAGCTTTCTATCCTTCTATCTGTCTGTGTGTCTGTGTTAGCTCTTGATCCTTCTGTCTGTCTGTGTGTCTGTGTTAGCTTTCTATCCTTCTATCTGTCTGTGTGTCTGTGTTAGCTTTCTATCCTTCTATCTGTCTGTGTGCCTGTGTTAGCTTTCTATCCTTCTATCTGTCTGTGTGCCTGTGTTAGCTTTCTATCCTTCTATCTGTCTGTGTGTCTGTTAGCTTTCTATCCTTCTATCTGTCTGTGTGCCTGTGTTAGCTTTCTATCCTTCTATCTGTCTGTGTGTCTGTGTTAGCTTTCTATCCTTCTATCTGTCTGTGTGTCTCTGTTAGCTTTCTATCCTTCTATCTGTCTGTGTGTCTGTGTTAGCTTTCTATCCTTCTATCTGTCTGTGTGTCTGTGTTAGCTTTCTATCCTTCTATCTGTCTGTGTCTGTGTTAGCTTTCTATCCTTCTATCTGTCTGTGTGTCTGTGTTAGCTTTCTATCCTTCTATCTGTCTGTGTGTCTGTGTTAGCTTTCTATCCTTCTATCTGTCTGTGTGCCTGTGTTAGCTTTCTATCCTTCTATCTGTTTGTGTGTCTGTGTTAGCTTTCTATCCTTCTATCTGTCTGTGTGTCTGTGTTAGCTTTCTATCCTTCTATCTGTCTGTGCCTGTGTTAGCTTTCTATCGCCCTACGAGGCGAGTCCAGTGCACTATTCCATGTGTGCATGCAGACCATTTCTCTACTGGACCTGCTCAAGGATATCTCCTGTCAGTCACAGTTAGACTAGCTGCTTAATACACAGTGTTATCTTTTATTCAGTGTTATTCAATAGATGAGTTTACACCTCACTGATCAGAATGTAACCCAACTCTCTTCTTTTCACAGTGTCTGTGAAGCGAGAGGTCCTTAAATCAGGTATGTAGAGTGTGTGTAAATCCACAGCCTGACTCACCCCAGCACAGCCCTGCCGGTTAGTGTGTGCTACACATCTTCTGAACTGTAGAAAGTACAGGAGAAGTGATTGTAAAATAATTGTCTCTTTATTTCTGTGTTCTAGAATGGAAGTGGATCCTCAGCACAGCAGGTATGTGCCTCTTCAATGGATTCCTTTCACAGTGGAGGGTAAAAGAGCAGCGAGGAGCCCCGTCTCACTCACTGTGTTTACATCTATATTTACATTCTGCCCCATTTAAACCTCTGTGCACTCCCAGCTCAGCTAACGCCAGCCTCGTGTGCCTCCCAAAGGAAACACTGAAAAGCAGAGCCTTAACTAGAGCAGGGCAGCCGCCCAGGGCGCAAGCTGTGAGGGGCGGAAAAATGACTGTTTAAAAAAAAAAAAAAAAAAGGACAGATTTATTAACCCTATGCTTTAATTTCATGACTATAGTCATGATGACGTTCCTTGTCATATCTCAGCTGTCCAATCACCAATCTTGTTTTTTTCATTGGGTCATCGCCATGACTACGGTGAATGTCCCCATGTAATTGGTAAGAGCTGCGGTGGGTGGGACACGCCTTCTTTACAGCCGTGTTCAATGGGGAATGGTATTGGCACTTAACTATTTCAAACGTCTGTATCTCCAGTTCCACATCTCCAAAAGTGATGATCTACAACTCACATGAAAGCTAAAACTGGGAAAAACTAGGTTTTATTTTTTTAAGTGTTACTTAAAAAAAAAAAAAGTTATCCGCTTTTTAAAAAATACTTTCGGAATGTTCCCCCCCCCCCGTGTGTGTGTGTGTGTGTGTGTCAGTGTCTGTGTCATTGTGTGTGTGTCTGTCAGTGTGTGTGTGTGTTTGTTTGATTGCATGCAGATGCAGGGCAGGAGATGACGATTCAGACAAGATGCTGAACAGACATCTGAGTTCCCCCGTATTTATTTTTCTTCTGTTATTTTTATTATATAAATTGTTATTTTGTGTCCTGTTTTGAAAATGTTTTGTGGATGGAGATGAAAGTAATCTAAATGACCTGCCTGCAGTGAATGAATAAATAAATAAATAAACTCACACACACATTTTATATATATATATATATATATATATATATATATATATATATATATGAAAAAAAGAAAAAAGGGTATTTCATGTGCTTAAAAAGGTAGAATAATTGATTACAAATCAATTATCGGGACTTTTCGGACTACAAGTCCTTCATCGGCCGAATACAAAAAAACACAGCGCTTTAAGAAGTTGATAAAAAACAAACAAGTAGTCTTATAAACAAAATTCCAGAATGTTGATGATGATGATGATGACCTCAGAATAGAATGTTCATTCCAAATGGCTCCAAGGTGCCTAGTTTAAAAATAAGTTCACATTCCTTTTGTTTCCTGACAGCATTAGTTCCAGAGCATTGAACCATCCCACAAATTGTGATGTCTTCTCTAGTGTGGTCATTTCTGTTCAAATGTCTGACGACAGGAAAGGTAGAGGTGTTAATTCATATACTTCTCAGATGTTCCACGAAGCGATCAGCCAAGCGTCGTTTTGTTTGTTAACTTTCCTGGCGCCAGACATTTTAACAAAAATTAATATGCCTGGAAATGGCTGATCTCTGTGTGGAGGTTATGAAAATATCCTCATTGTAGTTTGGGGATTCAGAGGGAGGGGTGTAGGCTGCACACAGGTAAACGTCAGTTTCACCTTGGACTGCGTTTTTGTTTATTTTGAGCCGTGTGTGTGTCTGTCCTTGTTTAATTGTGCCGATGGATTGGGCGAGCTCCCCTCTGTGCCACACTAGTATTCCCCCCCCCCCCCCGCCCCCGCCCCCGCCCCCGCCCCCGCCCCCGCCCCCGCCCCCGCCCCCGCCCCCGCCCCCCTTTGGACAAATAGATTGGTTGGATAATCCTTGAATAATACTTCCAGAGGAAACCAGGAACGGCTTGGTGTGACGTGGCCCAGAGATCCAGATGGAGGATAAAAACATCAATACATTACTCTTAATTTGCTAATGCCAAACAAAACTCAGCTCAAGAAGATAATTATAATCTGGATTAAAGTCTTAGATACTCTTTCTTTCCTGAGTGTTCTCTTTCTTCTTCAAAACACAGTAGATTAGAATAGGTTTCTAACAAACAAACCAAAGAACAAACGCCACACCCTTCTCTCTCAACAAAATCTGCCTTTCCCCTAAACCAGTCAGGTGCCTGTTATCAAGAAATTGACCAAATGGCTTAATGAGACAAAGCTAATTAATTAAATGAGAACCAGGGCATTGCAATAAAAGCATTTAAACAATTAACCAGGTAACTAAGAACTGCTGCAAAAAAAATAGCTAAACATAGGGCGCGTTCACGACACTTTTTAACCGGCTAGATTGCAGACGGTGAGTAACGTCACGGTCTGTGCAGACAGAGCGTGGACAGCTTTGGTAGATGAATAACATTTCTGAACTGAACCAAAATGGAGGTGGTGTTGAGAGAAATTCTAATCGCAGAAGAAGTGGATGCAATTGAAGTTCCCTTTGTGCTCCACCAGCTTCATAATTTACAGCATGATCAGAAAAGGTATAGAAGAAACAGTCCCTGCTATTAAGAGATAATATAAACGTATGTTTATAATTAATGAGTATTATAACGGGCAGGATTCCCCCCCCCCCCCCCCCCCCCCCCCTTTAAACCTTTCGAATAAATATCTGAATATTTGAAAAGTATAACAACTGAGTCAAAGAGTCAAATCATTTTAATTTGTATTACAAATCATTCATAAGATAATTAATGACATGACTCGAAGGCAATTCACACCCCCTGACTAGGTGGCAGTAGCACATGGAGTGAGGATTGGATCTGGTTGCCTGTTCGCTTCTTTGTCATCCAGCGCTCGTCTCTTGTTTTGAGCCGCGGCTGCTCCAGCGCAGGACCTCTTGAGAAGCTGCGCGGCTCTGCAGACTTTTAAACCCGTGGATGCGTGACCTTGTGACGTCTTTTCCGGCTGAGTTCACGCAGACGATGAATTTGGACAGGTTTTCCGCAGAATGTGCGCAGACTTAGCAAAGTCTGCGTATCGTGAATGCAGCCAATATTTACCGGGTGCAACTGGGGGATGTGAATAAAAACAAACGCGCTGACACAGCCACGCCGCTTCACAAACACAACACACACACACACAAAAACAACGCGCTCCTACCACACTACAACCCGGACCTTTCAAAATAATACAATATAACAGCGCTCTGTAGTTTATAAACACATTGTAGAGCTCCATGCAGACTCTCTCACCTCCTCTCTGCTCTCCCTCAGTGTCTGAACGGATAAAACAACGCGCTCCTACCACACTACAACCCGGACCTTTCAAAATAATACAATATAACAGCGCTCTGTAGTTTATAAACACATTGTAGAGCTCCATGCAGACTCTCTCACCTCCTCTCTGCTCTCCCTCAGTGTCTGAATGGATAAAACAACGCGCTCCTACCACACTACAACCCGGACCTTTCAAAATAATACAATATAACAGCGCTCTGTAGTTTATAAACACATTGTAGAGCTCCATGCAGACTCTCTCACCTCCTCTCTGCTCTCCCTCAGTGTCTGAACGGATAAAACAACGCGCTCCTACCACACTACAACCCGGACCTTTCAAAATAATACAATATAACAGCGCTCTGTAGTTTATAAACACATTGTAGAGCTCCATGCAGACTCTCTCACCTCCTCTCTGCTCTCCCTCAGTGTCTGAACGGATAAAACAACGCGCTCCTACCACACTACAACCCGGACCTTTCAAAATAATACAATATAACAGCGCTCTGTAGTTTATAAACACATTGTAGAGCTCCATGCAGACTCTCTCACCTCCTCTCTGCTCTCCCTCAGTGTCTGAACGGATAAAACAACGCGCTCCTACCACACTACAACCCGGACCTTTCAAAATAATACAATATAACAGCGCTCTGTAGTTTATAAACACATTGTAGAGCTCCATGCAGACTCTCTCACCTCCTCTCTGCTCTCCCTCAGTGTCTGAACGGGTCTGTCTCCCACAGAACGAGGAATATACCAATCACAAAATACAAACCGATCAGCGCGGTCTGACAATTCATCTAATATGAACCGCAAAGGGAATTGTGATACCGGGGATCTTTTAATAAAAAATTAATATGACTTTCAATTTTAACATCATAATCGAGCTGTTTGTAGAGCTATAGTTTTTTAAGTGAATACCATTTGAATTTAGGTAACACCCTCCCCCATGCCGGAGCTGCCAATGCAGCGAGTTTTTCGCAGATATATACTCTGTGTTTTGTACCGGTATTGCTATTTCCCGTCCCCTTCTTCAGAGCGAGATGTTCAAACATTAACGTGATACCCCTGATAATGTTTTAGAAGTATATCAGGTTAATTCAAGTTGAGCGCCGCTGTCACAAGCAGATCCACAATGACGCAGGCATGCTCGCAGTTTCATAGCTTTCTCTTCGCTAGTCTTGGAGGTTCAGTGCGTGTGAACTTGTTTTTGATAAATACAGCACAGGGTCGCAGAAAGGTCATTCTTTACGAGTAAACTTCCAGGCAGTAACCTCTGCTATTTCTACCCCATGCTTTTATTTAGTTTCTCTTAAACTGTATTCTTGTCTCCTATTCTTTATCCAGGACAGTATTCCTCCCTGCTGTCCAGCGGCACAGATTTAGACTCTTCCTCAGACTGCGCTGCGAACTAAACCAGGCAACAGAGCCGCGTCCACAGCAGCAGAAGAGTCACCAGCAATGAGACACGCCAAGGAGTGCGCTGCTCTGTGAGACTCGAGGGGACGCGTTATCAAAGCGCTTCCTCCAGGCTTTAATTAACTGCTATTGATTTAAAAAAGGACAAGACATCATGTTAATGTTACAACATGAAAAACTAAACACACTGAGAGTGCTGAAGAGGGCTTGAAATACAGTGTATTACTCAGCTGTGTGGTTCTAGTTTTGTAAAATGAACAGGTGGTTTACCTCTTTAAAATAAATAGGAGTTAATTAAAGACTGGCGTAAAAGCTTTGAAAAGATGTCCTGAGGTGTCTTATTGTGATTAAAAAGCGTCCCATTCCACAAGAAAAACCTGAGAGGCGTTAGAAAACTAAAGCTCTTTGAATGAAATGCTTTATATTATATGAACTCTGGACTCTTGACCGGAGGGTCGTGGGTTCAATCCCAGGTGGGGGACACTGCTGCTGTACCCTTGAGCAAGGTACTTTACCTAGATTGCATAACTGTATAAATGGGTAATTGTATTTAAAAATAATGTGTAAAAAATAACGTGATATCTTGTAACAATTGTAAGTCGCCCTGGATAAGGGTGTCTGCTAAGAAATAAATAATAATAATAATGAATAATTACCCAGTGGAGTGACCGAGCAGGTAAATAAACTAAATGTATTGAATGAATAATGAAATCAGATCATATATGTCAGAGAACCTAAGAAACCACGTAAATGAAATGAAAGGATGAATGAAAACTAAAGGTCTGATTTCTTCAGTTACATGTTTTCATTGTAAAAAGTCACTCTCTTTTGTTTTGTTTTAGTATTATAAAGGCATCACAGAAACCTTGTTCATGCCTAATACCTAATGAAAGCAGTGAAGCAGCACAGTAGATCTGCACGCTGGGTAGAAGGGCATCACTGGTATGCAGAGCAGAGAAAGACCAGCAGAAGCAACAGGACCAGCTTGCATTGTAGATATTTCAAATGAATAATTATTCATTGTATTGAAGAAGACTGGCCGCTCCCCTTGCTCAGAGCAGCCATTTTAAATGCAGTTATCTGTTTATAAGCACAGCGCCATGGCAACAGACATCATGCTGTTCATGTTCAGTACTGACATCAAAGTGACATCATAAAGGAAAGTGATGTCATAATGTCTCTGGCAGTGAATTTTAATTTGAATCTTCATTGCAGAGATTTACTCCTGACTGGTAAGTTCACAGAGTTCCTGCTACCTATTTATTTATGTAGTTTTTTTTTTTTTTTTAATGTATTTATTGATAGAGATCAACGTAAGACCAAGCATTACATTGCAATGTAATATACAAGCATTGTAATTGGGATGTATATTAAAAAGGCAATTTAATTATATATATGTGTGTGTGTGTAGCTATCCTGGTTCCCGCAGGCAGGTGCATCACACAGGGCGAGGCAATCCACACACAGGCGGAGGGCGGGCGCGAACCCGGGACCTCTCGCACTGAAGCATAGCGCCATAGCGCCGATACCGCTGTACAAAAGAGCCGGCTCCTTTGCAAGGAGTGTATATCGGGCTTATGGCTTTGTGTATGATAATGTCACCTACCAGCTCTGCTGCTGCCTTCCCTGTGCACGCTACATACATACATTATATATTTATATATATATATATATATATATATATATATATATATATATATATATATATATATATATATTTATTTATTAGAGCTAATAACTGGGTAGCTCTGTATTGATTGTAATTGGCATGTGGTTTGTGTGTGTTTTTAGTTATTATATTTGGGGATTAGTATCCCCCCTCTATCGAGCTGCACCTCTTTGCATTGCATCATTATATGATAGGTGTTACAGAAACTTGGTTGTCTGAGAGTGATGGAGACAAATATAATATTAGTGGGAATACATTGTATAGGAAAGACAGGCATGACAGAAGAGGCAGAGGGGTAGCGCTATACATAAGAAATAGTCTTGAAGCCCAGGTGTTAAATCTGGACAAAGAAAACAATGCAAAATCAATATGGGTCAGAATAATGGACACAAATTCAAAGAGCATAATAATAGGAGCATGCTATAGACCGCCAAATTCAGATGCCGAGCAAAATAATCTGTTATACAATGACATTAGAAATGCATGTAGCACAGGAGAAGCCATACTAATGGGGGATTTCAACTTCCCCTGTATAAAATGGGAAAACCTGATGGGGAGCACGACGGACGAAATAGAAATGGTGGAAATGACAAATGACTGCTTCCTAACGCAATTTGTCAAGGCACCGACTAGAGGGGAGGCATGCCTTGACTTAGTCTTTTCAAATAATGAAGACAGAATAACTAAAACAGAGGTCAGAGAGCCATTGGCAAACTCAGACCACAACATGGTCTCATTTGAAATATTTTTTAAAACCCCAAAAGTAATGACTAAAGCTAAGGTTTACAATTTTAGAAAAGCAAACTATGAAGGTATGAAACAGAGACTAACAGAAGTAGATTGGAGTAAAATAAAGAAAACATCCACAGAAAAAGGATGCAAAACAATTACATCCCAAAAGTAGACAAATCTAAATCTAAAACAAAATGGCCAAAATGGTTTAATAGATCAATTAAAAAAAATATTCAGCGAAAAAAGGCACTTTACAGAGCGTTTAAAAGGGACCAAAAACAAAGTACACAGAAAGAGTACTTGGAACTGCAAACACAAGTCAAAAAGGAAGTTAGAAAGGCCAAGAGAGATAGAAATCAATATTGCTGAGGCGGCTAAAACCAATTCCAAAATGTTTTTCCAATATTATAACAGCAAGACAACATTCAAAGAGGAGGTTAAATATCTAAGAGACACAAATGGCAAAATCATAGACAAAGAAATGCCCCACATGTCAGCAGAGGCAGCAGTGTGACTGTCACAAAGACGGCCAGAGTGGGTTGCGTCAGACCAGAAAGGAACTCAAACACAGACAGGGGTTGTGATGAGCTGAGTGCAATGGTGGCACTCAGCGTTTATTAACAAATAAAAGGTTTTAAACGGTACACAAAACAGGACACGGCACTTGCGCCAAAATAAACAGACATACAAAACGACTAAACACTAAACAGACGGTGCAGGACAGACGAACAAACACGGTGAGTACAAACAAAACACTTATTATCTTTATAATCACGATTTTACTCCTCTCTCTCTCCCGTTCTCCACTCTCTGAACACCTAACCCCGACTGAGTGCTACGTGTCTCTATATATACTGTTGTGCTGGGATTCAATTACTAATTAATTACTCACTTGAATCCCAGCACGTGAATTAATTCTGTGCAACCCCGTGCTCGCATATTACATTTAATCAGCACGTGAAGTGATTTGTGCTCTCCTCGTGCCTAAATACAAATCTACCTTTTTAAATACACGTGAAACACAGACCCGTTTATATCCCGTGTACCAATCTATACACCAACATTAACATACGCACCATACATACAACACATAACACACAAAATACACACAGGGGCGGGGCGCATTGCCACAGTGACGTAGTGGTTAGGGCTCTGGACTCTTGACCGGTGGGGACACTGCTGCTGTACCTAGATTGCTCAAGTAAAAACCCAACTGTATAAATGGGTAATTGTATGTAAAAATAATGTGTAAAAAATAATGTAATTGTATGTAAAAATAATGTGAAATCTTATAACAATTTTAAGTCGCCCTAGATAAGGGCGTCTGCTAATAAATAAATAATAATAATGTCGACCTGTTCCTATCCAGTTTTAAATAACTTTAGCATAACAGAGACAGAAGTGTTAAAGGGACTAGGAGCTCTTAAAATAAACAAATCCCCTGGGCCAGATGAGATCCTCCCAATAGTACTCAAAGAAATGAAAGAAGTTATTTACAAACCGCTAACCAAGATCATGCAACAGTCTCTTGACACAGGGGTTGTACCGACAGACTGGAAAATAGCAAACGTAATACCGATCCACAAAAAGGGAGAGAAAACCGAACCAGGTAACTACAGACCAATAAGCCTGACTTCTATTATATGTAAACTTATGGAAACTATAATAAGATCAAAAATGGAGAATTACCTATATGGTAACAGTATCCCAGGAGACAGTCAGCATGGTTTTATGAAAGGGAGATCGTGTCTAACTAACCTGCTTGATTTTTTTTGAGGATGCAACATCAACAATGGATAACTGCAAAGCATATGACATGGTTTATTTAGATTTCCAGAAAGCTTTTGACAAAGTCCCGCATAAAAGATTAATTCTCAAACTGAACGCAGTAGGGATTCAATGAAATGCATGCACATGGATTAGGGAGTGGTTAACATGTAGAAAACAGAAAGTACTGATTAGAGGAGAAACCTCAAAATGGAACAAGGTAACCAGTGGTGTACCACAGGGATCAGTATTAGGTCCTCTGCTATTCCTAATCTACATTAATGATTTAGATTCTGGTATAGTAAGCAAACTTGCTAAATTTGCAGATGACAGAAAAATAGGAGGAGTGGCAAACACTGTTGCAGCAGCAAAGGTCGTTCAAAATTATCTAGACAGCATTCAGAACTGGGCAGACACATGGCAAATGAAATTTAATAGAGAAAAGTGTAAAGTATTGCACGCAGGCAATAAAAATGTGCATTATAAATATCATATGGGAGATACTGAAATTGAAGAAGGGAACTATGAAAAAGATCTAGGAGTTTATGTTGACTCAGAAATATCTTCATCTAGACATTGTGGGGAAGCTATAACAAAGGACAACAAGACGCTCGGATATATTGTGAGAAGTGTTGAATTTAAATCAAGGGAAGTAATGTTAAAACTTTACAATGCGTTAGTAGGACCTCACCTAGAATATTGTGTTCAGTTCTGGTCACCTCGTTACATAAAGGATATTGCTGCTGTAGAAAGAGTGCAAAGAAGAGCGACCAGAATTATCCCGGGTTTAAAAGGCATGTCGTATGCAGAAAGGCTAAAATAATTGAATCTATTAATTGTTATCTGGCTTAAGAACATAAGAACATAAGAAAGTTTACAAACGAGAGGAGGTCATTCAGCCCATCTTGCTCGTTTGGTTGTTAGTAGCTTATTGATCCCAGAATCTCATCAAGCAGCTTCTTGAAGGATCCCAGGGTGTCAGCTTCAACAACATTACTTGGAAGTTGGTTCAAGACCCTCACAATTCTCTGTGTAAAAAAGTGCCTCCTATTTTCTGTTCTGAATGCCCCTTTATCTAATCTCCATTTGTGACCCCTGGTCCTTGTTTCTTTTTTCAGGTCAAAAAAGTCCCCTGGGTCGACATTGTCTATACCTTTTAGGATTTGGAACGTTTGAATCAGATCGCCGCGTAGTGTTCTTTGTTCAAGACTGAATAGATTCAATTCTTTTAGCCTGTCTGCATACGACATGCCTTTTAAACACGGGATAATTTTGGTTGCTCTACTTTGCACTCTTTCTAGAGCAGCAATATACTTTTTGTAATGAGGTGACCAGAACTGAACACAATATTCTAGGTGAGGTCTTACTAATGCATTGTAAAGTTTTAACATTACTTCCCTTGATTTAAATTCAACAGTGTGTCCGTGTGTGTGAGTGTCTGTTTTTGTGAGTCTGTGTGTGTGTCTATTTTACAAAATAGAAGTGTCCAGAATTTCCTGGGACCCCTTAGCAATCTTTGCGGACCCCCAAAGGTCCCTAGACCCCAGGTTGAGAACCTCTGGTCTAGAATGTAATGAGCGTACGTTCAAAACACACCACACTCTTAGAACTAAAGATTCGTACACTCTAGAACTAATGATTTTTACCCTCTTAGAACTAAAGGTTTCTACACTCTTAGAACTAAATGTTCTTACACTCTTAGAACTAAAAGTTCCTATACTCTTAGAACTAAAGGTTCCTACACTCTTAGAACTAAAGGTTCCTACCCTTGATACTTGATACTGTGGAGGAACCCTTCTATGTTCTATTGTGAACCTTTTTAATGTGGTTCCTTAAATAATCCAACAAAAAATGAACCAGGAACCGCACTGAAAAGGTTAGTCAAAGAACCTTAAAAAGGTTCTCTGGTAGGATGACAGAGGTTGAGACTCAGAGACAGTGTGAAAAGTTCAAAAATAAAGCTTTTAATACAAAAATACAAACTAAACCGGCACGAGGGCCAAACAAAAAGGTTTCAAAACACAGACAATAAACACAAAACAAAACTTACAAAAAATACGGCTTCCAGGCCGGGCATTACCTTCACTGGTTTGCAAAACGAACAAAAACAGCACACACAGAAAACACTCTTGCTTCCTCTCCTTCTAGAACTCCCCTACTGGGAGGCTGAGGCCTCCTTTTATGCCAGGTGGCTGGGTGAGCATAATATAATTAATTAATTGATTGCTCCCACCTGACGCAATCAACCTGGGCAGGGAGGAGAATTTAACCCCCTCCCTGCCAGTATTTACTAGGGCAGAGCCCTGCTCTGCCACAGGTTCATCCACAGAATCAACCCCAGGAACCCTGAAAGGTTCTTCATGGAAGCAGCTTTACTTCTAAGAGTACTGCGCTTTCAAGCCCCAAACACTATAGCTACGTACGCCGAAAGCACTCCCCTCTACCAGTCACATCAATGACCTGATGATTACTATCTACGTACGCTGAAATCACTCCCCTCCACCTCTACCAGTCACATCAATGACCTGATGATTACTATCTACGTACGCTGAAATCACTCCCCTCCACCTCTACCACAGTCACATCAATGACCTGTTGATTACTATCTACGTACGCTGAAATCACTCCCCTCCACCTCTGCCACAATCACATCAATGACCTGTTGATTACTATCTACGTACGCTGAAATCACTCCCCTCCACCTCTACCACAGTCACATCAATGACCTGTTGATTACTATCTACGTACGCTGAAATCACTCCCCTCCACCTCTACCACAGTCACATCAATGACCAGTTGATTACTATCTACGTACACTGAAATCACTCCCCTCCACCTCTACCACAGTCACATCAATGACCTGTTGATTACTATCTACGTACGCTGAAATCACTCCCCTCCACCTCTACCACAGTCACATCAATGACCTGTTGATTACTATCTACGTACGCTGAAATCACTCCCCTCCACCTCTACCACAGTTACATCAATGACCTGTTGATTACTATCTACGTACGCTGAAATCACTCCCCTCCACCTCTACCACAGTCACATCAATGACCTGTTGATTACTATCTACGTACGCTGAAATCACTCCCCTCCACCTCTACCACAATCACATCAATGACCTGTTGATTACTATCTACGTACGCTGAAATCACTCCCCTCCACCTCTACCACAATCACATCAATGACCTGTTGATTACTATCTACGTACGCTGAAAACACTCCCCTCCACCTCTACCACAGTCACATCAATGACCTGTTGATTACTATCTACGTACTCTGAAATCACTCCCCTCCACCTCTACCACAGTCACATCAATGACCTGTTGATTACTATCTACGTACGCTGAAATCACTCCCCTCCACCTCTACCACAATCACATCAATGACCTGTTGATTACTATCTACGTACGCTGAAATCACTCCCCTCCACCTCTACCACAGTCACATCAATGACCTGTTGATTACTATCTACGTACGCTGAAAACACTCCCCTCCACCTCTACCACAGTCACATCAATGACCTGTTGATTACTATCTACGTACGCTGAAATCACTCCCCTCCACCTCTACCACAGTCACATCAATGACCTGTTGATTACTATCTACGTACGCTGAAATCACTCCCCTCCACCTCTACCACAGTCACATCAATGACCTGTTGATTACTATCTACGTACGCTGAAATCACTCCCCTCCACCTCTACCACAGTCACATCAATGACCTGTTGATTACTATCTACGTACGCTGAAATCACTCCCCTCCACCTCTGCCACAATCACATCAATGACCTGTTGATTACTATCTACGTACGCTGAAATCACTCCCCTCCACCTCTACCACAGTCACATCAATGACCTGTTGATTACTATCTACGTACGCTGAAATCACTCCCCTCCACCTCTACCACAGTCACATCAATGACCTGTTGATTACTATCTACGTACACTGAAATCACTCCCCTCCACCTCTACCACAGTCACATCAATGACCTGTTGATTACTATCTACGTACGCTGAAATCACTCCCCTCCACCTCTACCACAGTCACATCAATGACCTGTTGATTACTATCTACGTACGCTGAAATCACTCCCCTCCACCTCTACCACAGTCACATCAATGACCTGTTGATTACTATCTACGTACGCTGAAATCACTCCCCTCCACCTCTACCACAGTCACATCAATGACCTGTTGATTACTATCTACGTACGCTGAAATCACTCCCCTCCACCTCTACCACAGTCACATCAATGACCTGTTAATTACTATCTACGTACGCTGAAATCACTCCCCTCCACCTCTACCACAATCACATCAATGACCTGTTGATTACTATCTACGTACGCTGAAATCACTCCCCTCCACCTCTACCACAATCACATCAATGACCTGTTGATTACTATCTACGTACGCTGAAAACACTCCCCTCCACCTCTACCACAGTCACATCAATGATCTGTTGATTACTATCTACGTACTCTGAAATCACTCCCCTCCACCTCTACCACAGTCACATCAATGACCTGTTGATTACTATCTACGTATGCTGAAATCACTCCCCTCCACCTCTACCACAATCACATCAATGACCTGTTGATTACTATCTACGTACGCTGAAATCACTCCCCTCCACCTCTACCACAGTCACATCAATGACCTGTTGATTACTATCTACGTACGCTGAAAACACTCCCCTCCACCTCTACCACAGTCACATCAATGACCTGTTGATTACTATCTACGTACGCTGAAATCACTCCCCTCCACCTCTACCACAGTCACATCAATGACCTGTTGATTACTATCTACGTACACTGAAATCACTCCCCTCCACCTCTACCACAGTCACATCAATGACCTGTTGATTACTATCTACGTACGCTGAAATCACTCCCCTCCACCTCTACCACAGTCACATCAATGACCTGTTGATTACTATCTACGTACGCTGAAATCACTCCCCTCCACCTCTACCACAGTCACATCAATGACCTGTTGATTACTATCTACGTACGCTGAAATCACTCCCCTCCACCTCTACCACAGTCACATCAATGACCTGTTGATTACTATCTACGTACGCTGAAATCACTCCCCTCCACCTCTACCAGTCACATCAATGACCTGTTGATTACTATCTACGTACGCTGAAATCACTCCCCTCCACCTCTACCACAGTCACATCAATGACCTGTTGATTACTATCTACGTACGCTGAAATCACTCCCCTCCACCTCTACCAGTCACATCAATGACCTGTTGATTACTATCTACGTACGCTGAAATCACTCCCCTCCACCTCTACCACAGTCACATCAATGACCTGTTGATTACTATCTACGTACGCTGAAATCACTCCCCTCCACCTCTACCACAGTCACATCAATGACCTGTTGATTACTATCTACGTACGCTGAAATCACTCCCCTCCACCTCTACCACAATCACATCAATGACCTGTTGATTACTATCTACGTACGCTGAAATCACTCCCCTCCACCTCTACCACAGTCACATCAATGACCTGTTGATTACTATCTACGTACGCTGAAATCACTCCCCTCCACCTCTACCACAGTCACATCAATGACCTGTTGATTACTATCTACGTACGCTGAAATCACTCCCCTCCACCTCTACCACAGTCACATCAATGACCTGTTGATTACTATCTACGTACGCTGAAATCACTCCCCTCCACCTCTACCACAGTCACATCAATGACCTGTTGATTACTATCTACGTACGCTGAAATCACTCCCCTCCACCTCTACCACAGTCACATCAATGACCTGTTGATTACTATCTACGTACGCTGAAATCACTCCCCTCCACCTCTACCAGTCACATCAATGACCTGTTGATTACTATCTACGTACGCTGAAATCACTCCCCTCCACCTCTACCACAGTCACATCAATGACCTGTTGATTACTATCTACGTACGCTGAAATCACTCCCCTCCACCTCTACCACAATCACATCAATGACCTGTTGATTACTATCTACGTACGCTGAAATCACTCCCCTCCACCTCTACCACAGTCACATCAATGACCTGTTGATTACTATCTACGTACGCTGAAATCACTCCCCTCCACCTCTACCACAGTCACATCAATGACCTGTTGATTACTATCTACGTACGCTGAAATCACTCCCCTCCACCTCTACCACAGTCACATCAATGACCTGTTGATTACTATCTACGTACGCTGAAATCACTCCCCTCCACCTCTACCACAGTCACATCAATGACCTGTTGATTACTATCTACGTACGCTGAAATCACTCCCCTCCACCTCTACCACAGTCACATCAATGACCTGTTGATTACTATTTCTTACATATATCATATGTTCTAATAGCTTCTTAAATAAAAACATGTGCCACTACATTTACTCAATTTAGCTATTAGTTTTATGTATTTGTGTAATAAGACTGCTAATATAAATGTGCCTAAATGAGACAAATATGAATATCATTCTGTAGCTATGCTGTATGACAAAGTGTTAGATCAAATATAATATTTACTTGACTATACCTAAAAGAATAGAATTTTGTCTCAGGTTTATTTTTGATATGACATCAACTGTTAGACTATTCTTAAGTACAGTTGAGTGATGATGATGATCGTGATGATGATGATGGTTAGGGGGGTGGTTGTGTTTCTTTGTAAGCTTCAGGAGATCTCCTAACAGAGGGTGGAGGGGTGCTGAAGGAGACCGAGATCACCACACTTGGCAGGATAGAGGTGTTTGTATATTTACACGAGGGAACCTAATTAACCGTGACTGAATGTTAGGTGACTGTGGCAATGTGCCCCGCCCCTGTGTGCATGTGTGTGTTATGTGTTGTATGTTGCGTGTGTTAATGTTGGTGTATAGATTGGTACACGGGATATAAACGGGTCTGTGTTTCACGTGTATTTAAAAAGTGTAGATTTGTATTTAGGCACGAGGAGGGCACAAATCACTTCACGTGCTGGTTAAATGTAATATGTGAGCACGGGGTTGCACAGAATTAATTCACGTGCTGGGATTCAAGTGAATAATTAATTAGTAATTGAATCCCAGCACAACAGTATATATAGATGCACGTTTCTTTCACTCTGGGTTGTGTGTTCAGGGCGAAAGAACAGGAGAGAGTGAGGAGAAAGAGAACGAGAACGAGAAAGAGAAAGTGAGCAATTGCTACGTGGTGCTGGAGGACCAGCACAGTACGTGTTTGTTTAGTGTTCGTCCCTGTTTGTTAGTGTGTGTTCGTTTTTGTTTGTCTCTTTATTTTGGCGTGAAGTGTCGTGTCCTGTTTTGTGTTCAAACCTTTTATTTTCTGTTCTGTCAATTAATTATTAAATGCTGAGCGTGATCACGCGCTCAGCTTCACCAAAACCCCAAGTCTCTGTCGTTTTATTTCCTGGATCTGGTCTGACGCCACCCACTCCTGCTGTCTTTGTGACACGTGGTGTCATCGTGCAATAACAGCGCCTCCAAGCGTCAGACCAGGAGAGGGGTTTTTGTGTTTTAAAAAAAACAAACAAAAAAAAAACACAGGACTGTTTTAAAAAAAAAAAAAAAATGGAAAATGGAAGGCTGGAGAGACGGCTGCCGGGACCTGGAGGACCTCCTCGGGGGCCTCGAGGACCAAGGCTGGTGCATGGCCTGTGGGGTCTATGGATACACGGTGGCGATCTGCCCCTTCCAAGGTGAGGAGGAGGAGGAACCGGCCCAGGAGAGGAAGGTAGGGAGGAGGAGTAAGAAGAGAAGGGGGAAAGGAAAGCTGCAGCAGCAACAGCAACCACAACACCAGCCGGAGGAACAACAGCCCGGGTGTTACTGCTGCGCTGAGCCTGGGCATTCCAGCACCAACTGCCCCTGGTACCCCCTCGGACAGCTACCCCAACTATGCCCCATCTGCAGAGGTGAGCACTTCGTGGCCCACTGCCCTGTCCATCAGGAGAGGGAGGAGCAGGGGTCGCCTCAGTCTCCACCACCAGCAGGGGGAGGTAGACTGCTGCTCCCACCGCCCCAACCACAACTGCAACAGCGGCCAGAGGAGCCAGAGAACCTGTTCCCCTGGTGCACCTGGTGCGGAAAGGTGGATCACCGCTGGAGGGACTGCTCTGAGGTGCCACCGAGCTGGGGCGGGCGATGTGAGGAAGGGGGACACGACTGGTGGGGATGCCCCTATGTCAGCTCGCCAGTACCTGAGTGGGAGGAGCCTGAGCATCCACAGCCCAAGCGGGAGGAGCCTGAGCGTCCACAGCCCAAGCGGGAGGAGCCTGAGCGTCCACAGCCCAAGCGGGAGGAGCCTGAGCGTCCACAGCCCAAGCGGGAGGAGCCTGAGCATCCACAGCCCAAGCGGGAGGAGCCTGAGCGTCCACAGCCCAAGCGGAAGGAGCCTGAGCGTCCACAGCCCAAGCGGGAGGAGCCTGAGCGTCCACAGCCCAAGCGGGAGGAGCCTGAGCGTCCACAGCCCAAGCGGGAGGAGCCAGAACATCCTACGCCTGAGTGGGAGGAGCCCGAACGTCCTATGCCTGAGTGGGGGGAGCCCAAACGTCCACAGCCCAAAAGGGAGGAGTCGGTGCGTCCACAGCCCAAAAGGGAGGAGTCGGTGCGTCCACAGCCCAAAAGGGAGGAGTCGGTGCGTCCACAGCCCAAAGAGAGGGAAGTTGGGGCTTCCACAGCCCTAGGACCCAAGCTGCCAGCAGAGGGAGAATACCTGCTGTTTTCACCTCCACCAGCAGAGGAAGAATGCTTGCTGTCCCCATGTCCACCAGCAGAGGGAGAATGCCTGCTGTCCCCATCTCCACCAGCAGAGGGAAAATGCCTGCTGTCCCCATCTCCACCAGCAGAGGAAGAATGCCTGCTGGTTTCCCCTTCAGAGGCAGAGCCGCACCAGTCCCCTGCAAGAAAGGCAGAGCTGCACCAGTCCCCTGCAAGAGAGGCAGAGCCGCACCAGTCCCCTGCAAGACAGGCAAAGCAGCACCAATCACCTGAAAAAAAGGGAGACTACACGCTGCTCCCACCTCCGTCGCCAGGAGACTACACGCTGCTCCCACCTCCATCGCCAGGAGACTACACGCTGCTCCCACCTTCGTCGCCAGGAGACTACACGCTGCTTCCACCTTCACCGGCAGGAGCAGAGCAGCAGGAGCTGCCTCTACCTCCGCCACCTCCACCGCCAAGAGCAGAGCAGCAGGAGCTGCCTCTGCCTCCATCACCATCAGGGGGAGAGGAGCAGGAGCTGCCTCTCCCTTCACCAGAAGGACCAGGACTAGATGCTGGCGGTCCTCAGCAGCCCTTGCATAGGCTGCTGAGGGAAGCACGGGGAAGAACCGCCCGGCCGCAGAGGCCAAGAAGAGGGCCAACACCCGCACCCCAGCTTGTCCTGACTCCCTGCCTCGCTTCGCCCAAGGATGCCTGCCTCGCTTCGCCCAAGGATGCCTGCCTCGCTTCGCCCAAGGATGCCCGCCTCGCTTCGCCCAAGGATGCTTGCCACACTTCGCCCAAGGATGCCTGTCTGGCATCGCCTGGGGCTGCCTGTCGCTCCGCATCGCCTGGGGCTGCCTGTCGCTCCGCATCGCCTGGGGCTGCCAGCCGCTCCGCATCGCCTGGGGTTGCCAGCCGCTCCGCATCGCCTGGGGTTGCCAGCCGCTCTGCATCGCCTGGGGTTGCCTGTTGCTCCGCATCGCAGCAGGAAGTACTGTGGCCGGAACCCCACCAAGGGGAGCTGCCGGCCACGAAGAAGGTGGGGGAGGTCAGGAGACCTGCTCCCACTGCAGCAGTTTCGCTGCCGGAGATCGTGGGGGAGGTCCGGAGACCTGCTCCCACTGAAAGGAAAGCTGCAGCAGCAACAGCAACCACAACACCAGCCGGAGGAACAACAGCCCGGGTGTTACTCCCCCTGTCTTTGGAGCTACCGGCTACAAAGACAGGGGGAGAGGTCAGGAGACCAGCATCCCCCGCAGCAATTTCGCTGCAGGAGTGGACCAGCATGCTGTCAGCCGTGCCACTACCGGCAGGGGTGCTGACAGCATTGCCAGCCATGGGCCCACTGAAGCCTCCCTTCCCAGCCCGAGACTTTGTCCTGGACTGCTGGGTTTTTAAGGGGGGAGGTGGCCATTGAGGCCATGTGTGCTGCGCACAAGGGGGGGTATATGTGGCAATGTGCCCCGCCCCTGTGTGCATGTGTGTGTTATGTGTTGTATGTTGCGTGTGTTAATGTTGGTGTATAGAGATTGGTACACGGGATATAAACGGGTCTGTGTTTCACGTGTATTTAAAATTGTATATTTGTATTTTGGCACGGGATTGCACATCACGCACGTGCATTTAAAGTATAGTATGTGAGCACGGGGTTGCACAGAATTAATTCACGTGCTGGGATTCAAGTGAATAATTAATTAGTAATTGAATCCCAGCACAACAGTATATATAGATGCACGTTTCTTTCACTCGGGGTTGTGTGTTCAGGGCGAAAGAACGGGAGAGAGTGAGGAGAAGGAGAACGAGAACGAGAAAGAGAAAGTGAGCAATTGCTACGTGGTGCTGGAGGACCAGCACAGTACGTGTTTGTTTAGTGTTCGTCCCTGTTTGTTAGTGTGTGTTCGTTTTTGTTTGTCTCTTTATTTTGGCATGAAGTGCCGTGTCCTGTTTTGTGTTCAAACCTTTTATTTTCTGTTCTGTCAATAAATTTCACCAAAACCCCAAGTCTCTGTCGTTTTATTTCCTGGATCTGGTCTGACGCCACCCACTCCGGCTGTCTTTGTGACAGTGACACTAGGAGGAGGCTCGTCAAGGTGAAAGTGAAAGTAGCGACAGATTGCTATAAAAGTGAGTCGAGTCCTTACATCAGCCAGCAGACGTATATTTTCTCTTGGGTCTCTGAACACTTGCACAGGACCGGACCGAACCAGCTCAGAACCGAACCCACACCTGCTCCAGGCTACACTGTTTTCTGTAAATTCCAGGTAAAAATAAAAATATTATATATATATATATATATATATATATATATATATATATATAAATTAAATAAAATATATTATTAAAATCCTCTCACTTGTTTAGCATAATTATTATTATGTCTCATACAAAATGAAAGAAAATGGTCCAGTAAATGTTACTCATATAATAATCTTAAATATTACTTAAACCATTGATTTTGGTACATTTACTAAGATCACTTCAATTGTGAGCTCTCTGCATAACTTACCCTGAAAATGAAAGAAATTGACGTGAATAAACGATGTAATATTGGTCCTTAATTACCATGCAAACACTTTGAATTCTAATACTAATAATGAATAAATGCTTCTGTATTATTGGCCTATTAGTTTCTTTTTGTATGGATTTCTTTTTCTGCAATCACTCACACTCTCACTAATTTGCTGTTTCTGTTCTGGGCTGGGCTGCCACTTGTACAGTTATCATACAACCCCTCCTTAAAGTACGTTTAAAAAAAATATTGATTTATTTGCCGGATATTTTCGGTGGCATTGCAAGGAAAATTTACCCGGCAGACGCAAATAAACCAAATCAAATCACAAAAAGTTCAAGTTATCTTTTGTTTTTAGAAAAAGAATAATGATGAGCAACGCAGAATCAGAAGGGAGCGAGCAGGAGGCGCATAAGATCATCAAGCGCATCCCAGGAGTCAATTTGATTTACAAAGCCACCCGCAGGCCAGACAGGCCGGAGGTGACCAAGCATGGCATCGCGGTAGCCAAGGGGCTGGCTGGGCCGGTTGGCGGGATGTTGGCTGGGCCGGTTGGTGGGATGTTAGCCACCGCTGGTGTAGCGGCCCTTGATGATGCACTAAAGAATAAGGATTAAGAAGAGCGGTTAAGGGAGAGGGGAGCACGACACTGTGAAAGCAGGGTGACCCCACACTCATTTCCTAATATATGAACACAATATGCAATGTCTGTACCTATGTGACGTGTTTAGAGAATATTTCAATAAAATGAGTTGCTGTCACTGCGCCTTCTTTGGGAGTGGTGTGTTTTGAAACAATGGTCTGATTAGGTTGGGTATTAGTTCAGCAGAGGGTTCAGTCTTGGTGAATAAGTGTAATGTAATCTAGTAATGTAATGAACATGAACGGTGTTCTGGCGAATAGAATTGGGAAAGTGAAGGGAAAAGAACCACACACAACACACTGCTGCCCCCGAGTGGTGCACATTGGTAATGCAGCCCAATATTATTCCCAGTACAGTACACTGCAGCACAGTGAGAGGGGTTATCGCCAGCGGAACAAAGTGGAATTTGGTCCGTGTGACGGGTATCAGTTCAATTTGTAGAACAGTTGCTGAAAACAGATATAGTCTCATGTTTTCATTTTTCCGTTCACAATTAAATAACTGAAAAAATTTGTATTTTGGTGAAAATTACCATAACTTTGTTTTTTGGTTTATTAAAACATAAAACAAACAAAATAATTAGTCTGTGGTTCAAAATTACACCTTTTTTTAACTCCAGTTAAAAAAAGGAAAACGAAACAACTGTGTAACTTGAAAATAGTTTCTATTTGTGCAATGAAAGGGTCATAGTCAGCCTGCACCATAACGGCGTGGGAGAACTGCAGACACGTGGAAACGAAAAACAAATCAAATCCATGTACAAAAAGGGCTTGTTGTTATATTGTTATTATTTTAAGTATTATCATTTTTATTATTTACATAATTTAAAATTGTACGCATGTGTGTAGTAGGGTCATTATTATGATTATGATTATGATGCATGTGTGTTTTATATCATATTTGTCTCGAGGATGGTTTGATGTGTTTTGATTTCTCTTCTGCTCGTCCTGAGAGCGCAGGGGAGAGCTTCCATGACTGTAGTCTAGCGTACCAGAGGGACTGTATTTGGACCGTGAGTTTTACTTCCAGCCCGGGTCATAGCGTGTCGGGGTTTCCCGGTCGGTGTCGGCTGTTTTCAGGCTGTATCATTAATGTCCGTTGTTCTAGTGAATTGCTCTCCCGGTCCTGCAGCAGGGACTCTCCTGTTTTATATGCTGTCATTATTTTAGCGTTGCGTGCATGGTGTACGTTGTATTTTTTATATAATTATGTAGGGAATATCTTGTTGTTTTTATTGACAATGGTATAGTTGTAAAAAGTGCTCTAATTATTTACAGCGTGTTGCCTCTTGTACAGATGCACTGAAATGAGAATCACCTGTTTTAAATTAATTAACATAAGCAGAAGAACTGGCAAGCATAAAGCTTATTGTGGTCAGTATCAGTGGCGTCATGCCCACTGGGCACGTGCCGCCCCCCGCCGCCCCCCCGAATGTGTTCCAAACAATGTTTTAATAGTCCTGCATCCAAGTCTAAATAATTGAGTGAATATGTTCAAAAGATTAGTATATTAACCTTAGCTGTTTGGAAACCAATAACTTGATTGATGTGAGACCCACACAACAACAATGGAAACTTAATGAGTGGATTATGAATAGTAATGAGTGGATTATGAATAGTATTTACCGTTTGGAGATGATTTTCCTCTATACCGGGTAATTTGGCGACGGTCCCTTACAGGGAGTTCATGCCCTCTGTATTTGGCGCGGTAGCAGCGCTGCTCTGTTGCTGTGGTTCTCATTGACCGTAAGTCTTTCTCGCCTCTAAACATGTTTTTTGCTGAAAATATTCTGATATATTTGTAAGTGTAATTCTATTTATAAAGCATATATTTGTTTTAATATTTATAAAATGCTTAAAACATAGTGTGTCATACGAGATACTTTTTTTAAACGCAAGACCCGCGTAAACGGTTGACTTATGCGTTCTAATATATTGCAAATAAATAGGCAGGTACGCTAATTTAAACAGCGCTGTTTGTGCTGTTTCTGCTCGCGTACAGCCTTGCTGTAGTATGTTTATTGAAATGGTTTATAACACAAAACAAAACAAAAAACTCCTTTAGTTTAATATTTCTTAACTGTTCCAACCACCGCTTCTGAATTTCTCAGTTAGTATAAGGTCTTAAAAATAAACGCGCTTACAAATGCAGTGTATAACCGATATTCATGTAAGCAAGCGCGCCGTGTGTGTACAGAGAGAAGACACACATGAAAGCGGCGATGATCAGTGGCGTCATGCAGCTGCAATTGTTACAATTGTCCCTTGCAAGTCGATCTTTTGGCACAATAAAAGAAATTACTGATGTGTCTGTTTCTAATAAAAATTTAGACCCCATTTAAAATACACCTGCTTACTCGTGTGCATTGCACTTTCAGGAAATATTCACAGCGGGAGCATTTTGCAGAATTCCACTTGAGTTGAAGTACTTGAATTCTGAATTTACCCCAAACAATAAAATGATTATATATATATATATATATATATATATATATATATATATATATATATATATATATATATATATATATATATATATATTAAAGTTTCAGAATGAATTTGTGAAAGTATTAATGTTGTGACTTGGCTACATGCGTTTCTATTGGAGCTACCCCTATCCAATCCCAATCACTATCTGTGAATAACTACCTACCTTCAGTTTCCTGAGCAGTGTTGCTGGTGCTGCTCGTGCTCCTCCTGGCTGCAGGAGGGACTTCCACTTCTCTTTCATTCCCAGTGGCATTTTCGAAAACTTCACTATACTGCTGTGCATTTCTTCTCCCACAGGTGTCTACTGACTGTTTACAAAGAGACAATGTCCTAATTAACCACTACTTTTGGTTTTGTAAACAGTTACACGGAAAGACAATATTATCAATCAATAATATAAAAAACTCGAACATGAATAAGAACTACCCATGACTAAAACAAACAGTAATAAAAATGTCACAAGGTAAATCAAAGAGAGCCGTCTTTAAACGTATGTAATAATAAAACAAGTTTTAGTAGACTGATCTGATAAGGAAATCTAATTACAAGTGTATTAGTGGCAAACTAAACCTTTAAAAAGCCTACATGAGAAGAGAGAGAGAGAGATTTCTGTGAGCAGTCATTAAAAAGATGTGCTCCTGAAGAATTTATATTTATACTATTTCTTAGTGAAATGGAATGCTAAATTAATAACACAAAGATATGTAAACAAATATTGAACTAAAATAGAAAAGAAAAATACTTCGCACAAAAATAACAAGCACATGAAAACTAGGGCTGTAAGGGTTTAAACGGTAAACGTTGATTAAAAATATTTTCGTTTAAAATTTGTATTATACGGTTAAACGCAACTTAACAGTAAAATATATTATCAAATTATTTTTGCACATTTTCCGCAAATATAAAAATATAAAAAAAGTTTCCCTTTCTATGATTTTCCCCTTTAAGGAAACCTGACCTGTTCTTCCATGTGATCACTCTAAACACGTCTTGTATAAATTAAGGACAGACCCGCTTCCTGCGTTGTTGTGCATCTCCATCGCATTGCCTTTTTTCAGGTCTTATAGGGCTCTATGGAATCCGTGTTAATGAGAGCACGGGCGGAATCAAAAGAATATTAACGAGGAATTAAGCGCTCTACGAAAAAAAATGCATTTGCAGTAGAGTATTAAGCTTGAGATGTACGTATTTGAAGGGAAATGTGAAACTAATGGTCAGTACAGGCAGTGACGTAACTGGTTTCAAAAGTGGGTGAATGGGTGGCGGGGGGGCGGTTTCTGTAGCTGGGTTAGAAATGAGACGAGGTATTCTGTAAGAGATAAACAACGAGAAGGGATGAATCAGTGAAAATAATTAACCGTTCGAGTGCATTAAATAAATGCAATCATGGAAAATAAATAGAAACCTTTTAAGGATTTAAACAATTAGAC
>NC_081239.1:6620495-6622995 GCF_902713425.1 Acipenser ruthenus | reverse complement strand
TTGTATGCAAATGAGCTCCGCCCGCTTTGTGCTTTCACACGGTTTGATTGGCTCTTCTAATGTTGAAATTTGCATATTTAAACATTAGAATAAGTGTGTGTGTCAATACTTGTGTGTATCAGTGTCTGTCTGTGTGTGTGTCTGTGTCTGTGTCAGTGTGTGTGTCAGTCTGCTAAGAAATAAATGATGATGATGATGATGATGAAGAGTGTGTGTATGTGTGTCTCCCTGTCTCTGTGTGTGTTTGTGTATCAGTGTCTGTCTGTCTCTGTGTGTGTGTCAGTGTGCGTGTGGGTCAGTGTGTGTGTGTGTGTCTGTGTGTGTGTCTCTGTGTCTGTCTGTTTGTGTGTGTGTGTGTGTGTCAGTGTGTGTGTTTGTCTCAGTGTGCATGTGTGTCTCTGTGTGTGTGTCTGCCTGTCTGTCTCTGTGTCTCAGTGTCTGTCTGTGTGTGTGTGTGTGTCTGCATGTCTGTGTGTGTGTGTCAGTGTGTGTGTGTCAGTGTGTGTGTGTGTGTGTATGTGTGACTGCCTGTCTCTGTGTGTGTCTCAGTGTCTGCCTGTGTGTGTGAGTGTGTGTCAGTGTGTGTGTGTCAGTGTGTGTGTGTGTGTTTCTCTCTCACAAATATTACTCGTCAGTAATTCACATAGACACGCTGTGGTAACTTCAAGTGTTAATTAAACGAAGCGCCTGAAGCCGCTCGGAACTTTCGCTCCACTTTATCGCTCCACTTGAAATGCTCTTTGTGTGACTTGAAGTGACTGAGACACAAACACACTGAGACTGTGACAGACAAACACACACACTGAGAGACATACACACACTGAGATAGACAAACTCACTGAGACACACACACTGAGACACACACACTCACACACACTCGCACACTGAGACACACACACACTGAGACGCACACTGAGACAAACACACACACACACACACTGAGACAAACAGATACTGACACACACACACACAGTTACTGACCCGCACACAGACAGATACTGACACACATACACAGATACTGACACATACAGTTAAATATTTAACTAAATGTTAAGTCTATTTAAGAGAGATTTAAGATGTATTTAAATATTTAGCTAACTGTTAAATGTTGTAACTAGATTTCTAAATGATATCTGAATGCACACATTTATAAAAAGCTGTATTTATTTTCTCCTCATTTCTGGCAGCCCATACTAACGGCGCTCGGAACTTTGGCATTTTTAAATCCTAACGGTCTCTGCTCAGCGGAGTGGAATGTTCAGGAGCCGGTTGCCTAGCAGCGTCTCCGCCTCCTTCTCTGCCCCGCCCCCTCTCTCCCTCTCTCGTTGCTCCAGCTAGGAGTTCACATTCAGCTTCCTTAGATTATATAGCGCCATTCTTTACTAACTTTTACAAATGAGCTTATTGGAGGCTTCGTGTTTTTAAGATGGTTCAGGTGCAGTCCGGGCAGACTGACTGCAGCATCATTACAGTATACCGCACTGCGCTCGGCTTTGTGTGGAGGCTGATACACAAAATAATGAACGACTGGTAAAGAAATCACATGGATTGCTTTTTAATGGTAAATGTGTATCTGGTATTCTAAGTATTACCTACAATTAATAACTCGGCTATATTCATATTCAGAATGTGATAGAGTATTAAGTTCCTGGTTAACCTGCGATCTTTGAAATTGACGAGGAAATCAGTTTATGGGAAAGTAATCAAGCACTTTGTTTTTAAGGAAGTCTCTCAGAAGTGGTGTTTTGGGATTGCAATTAACCAGTCGGTCTGGAGTAGAGACGGTCCGAATCTGTGGAGGAGTGAATTCCTGGGAATTCGCACTTCTCCAGGGAGCCGCCATCTTCCTCAGCGACATCGTCATCGGAATTATCACAAACGGACCGCTAAAGTGACCTGGAATACATGAACTCAGCTGCTCGCTTCTAGTTTTGTGAAATCGACAGACGACGTGTCTCCTTTTAAGATGTAGGAGTTCATAAAGGCTGGAGTTGAGGGTTTGAAAACGTGACCCAATGAGAAGTCTTGTTTTTGTTTGACAGCGTATAAAGATTTTACTGACAAAAAGGCCTGATATGTTACATTGGAAGTGCTTCGCCTGTAAAGAGTTTGATAGTATGTTTACTTGATTTCCATTTTTATCATTCAAATACTAAACAGGTAAGATGCTCCCTCTGCAGATTACAGATTCTCTTCAGATTTCCGCGGTTCTGTGCAGTTTGGGACGGCCTCTAGGCTTGAGGTTTGCAGACATGTGATAGACAGTCTCTGGGTTCGGGCAGCGATGCACATTTTAATTTGAGCTGCTGTGCTGTTATAGATTCATCTGATAGAGACACAGGGATATCTTCAGACGGCACGGTTCAGGTGTTTTGAGACTTGTGGAAAGGATGGAAGTTTTACAAATATTACTAATTTTTTTTTTTTTTTTTAATCAATAACTAGAGTAAATTATCAAAATCTTTTGTTCTGTATATGACTGGTTGTATGTTAACCTTCC
>NC_081239.1:6602995-6607995 GCF_902713425.1 Acipenser ruthenus | reverse complement strand
ATATATATATTTGTCTCAAGTCAAGGGTCAAGTCTGGAAACAGCCAAGCCTGATTGACCTGATGAGGAAGATAAGGATGAGGAGGAGGAGGAGGAGGAGGAGGAGGAGTGTGAGGGAGGAGACCCTCACATTGTCTCAGTATGTATCTGGACATTTACTGCAAATGTTTTTAATCTGTTTTTGTATGGTGTTGCTGATCCTTGTGTCTAGTAAGGAAAATAATAAAAACAAAATTCACTTCCCTGTTGTACGGGGACTGGAGGCCTGTGGTTGGGAGTGTCCTGAAAAACAAAAGAAAGGTTAATGAAGAGTACGGTTTAGAGAGCTGGTTTGGAAAGGAGCACACTTCCACAACAATGGATTGCAGTACTATTGTTGAGATAAACTGATATGCAATGGTTCAGGTAACCTGAGTTGGGTGTGGTGGTGAGGTCCTCCATCTTGACAGGAAGTGGGGAAGCAGCCATGTTGGTGAGGGAAGCTTTTAATGACTTCCCTGAGTACTGACTTCCTGTAGTCAGAGCAGTACCTGTAGAAGATATTGAAAGGGGGGACAGCTGATTTTAAGTACGTTTCCCTCTGCTTGTTTTAAAGCATAGTTTTAATGCACGTGTTAGATTAATGTATATATATATATATTCATTGATTTGTTTCTTTTTGAATACTTTATTTATTATTGATAACTGTTTGCTGGTTTGTTTCTATATACCCACCTGCAGAATGGTTTATTCTGGGGGAGGGGGAGGTCTGGAAGGGTATAAAGGCTGTTAGTTTTGTTCAGTCAGGATCGTCTTTTTGTGCAGATCAGAGGGCAGTTTTGCAGCTCTGTGGTTGGACTCAGTTATTGGAGTCAGTACCTGTGATTAGGTGACTATAAATAGTTCTTTTTGGTTTCCACTTTTTCTTTCCTCAAATTGTTTAATATTTTGTTCAATTAGCTTTTTGTTTATTATTGTTCTTGAATAAAAATAATTGGTTTGGCACCAAACTTCTCTGTGATCCTTGTGCGTGTGTGTGTGTGTGTCAGACACACACACACACACACGGAGACACACACACGGAGACACAGACACACACACACTGAGACACACACACAGTGACACACACACACACACACACACACACACACAGAGACACACACACTGAGACACAAACACATACTGAGACACACACAGAGACACACACACACTCTGAGAGACACACACACTGAGACAAACACACACTGAGACACACACAGAGACACACACACACACACTGAGAGACACACACACTGAGACTACGAACAACCAAACGAGCAAGATGGGCTGAATGGCCTCCTCTCGTTTGTAAACTTCCTTACCGGTTCATGATGCTGAGTAAGTTCAGTGGCCTAGACAACTCCTTGTGCAACTTGTCACCTGACTGAGCCTGGCTCATCACCGTTACAAAACTGCACATCGTTACATTAATTAAGAATTTAAAAAAACACCTTGCATTCTTTCTCTGATCCTTCCTTCCAGGCTGAGTCACTCCTGGAGAATAGGAACCTCCCCTCCCCTCTCTCTCTCTCTCCCCTCCTCTCTTCTCCTCTCCTCTCTCTCTCCCTCCCCTCCACTCTCTCCCTTCCCCCTCTCTCCTCCCCTCCACTCTCTCCCTTCCCCCCTCTCTCTCTCCCCCCTCTCCCCTCCCCTCCTCTCTTCTCTTCTCTCCCCTCCCCCTCTCTCTCTCCCTCCCCTCCTCTCTCTTCTCCTCTCCTCTCTCCCTCCCTCCCTTCCCCTCTCCCTCTCTCACCTCTCCCCCTCTCCTCCCCTCCTCTATCTCCCCCTTTCCCTCTCCTCTCCCCTCTCTCTCTCCACCTCTCCCCTGTCCCTCTCTCTCCCTCCCCTCCTCTCTATTCTCCTCTCTCCCCTCCTCTCTCTCTCCCTCCCCTCCACTCTCTCCCTCCCCTCTTCTCTCTCCCTTCCCCCTCTCTCTCCCTCCCCTCCCCTCTCTCTTCTTCTCGCCCTCTCTCTCTCCCCTCCCCTCCTCGCTCATAATCTCTGTGGTTAAGTGTCTGTGAAGCCAAGGCAGATGGGCGCTTGTCTCTGGTGTTACTAAGAGGCAGAGAGGAGCACTGCGGTCAGCCAGCGTGAAATTCAATTTGCGAGCCGTGTTAATAACAGGGGAGAGACTGCCAGCCCCGTCTCACTTCATTTTCAATCAGATGCGTTTCCCTCCCAGTCCCTCCTCAGCTCCGCTAGAGCCACACTGCTTCCCTCCCAGTCCCTCCTCAGCTCCGCTAGAGCCACACTGCTTCCCTCCCAGTCCCTCCTCAGCTCCGCTAGAGCCACACTGCTTCCCTCCCAGTCCCTCCTCAGCTCCGCTAGAGCCACACTGCTTCCCTCCCAGTCCCTCCTCAGCTCCGCTAGAGCCACACTGCTTCCCTCCCAGTCCCTCCTCAGCTCCGCTAGAGCCACACTGCTTCCCTCCCAGTCCCTCCTCAGCTCCGCTAGAGCCACACTGCTTCCCTCCCAGTCCCTCCTCAGCTCCGCTAGAGCCATGACGCTTCCCTCCCAGTCCCTCCTCAGCTCCGCTAGAGCCACACTGCTTCCCTCCCAGTCCCTCCTCAGCTCCGCTAGAGCCACACCGCTTCCCTCCCAGTCCCTCCTCAGCTCCGCTAGAGCCACACTGCTTCCCTCCCAGTCCCTCCTCAGCTCCGCTAGAGCCACGCTGCTTCCCTCCCTCCCAGTCCCTCCTCAGCTCCGCTAGAGCCACACTGCTTCCCTCCCAGTCCCTCCTCAGCTCCGCTAGAGCCACACTGCTTCCCTCCCAGTCCCTCCTCAGCTCCGCTAGAGCCACACTGCTTCCCTCCCAGTCCCTCCTCAGCTCCGCTAGAGCCACGCTGCTTCCCTCCCTCCCAGTCCCTCCTCAGCTCCGCTAGAGCCACGCCGCTTCCCTGCTAGCACAGCATGGGACTGATTCACCTGCCATAGCACTGTCAATAGCACAGCATGGGACTGATTCATCTGCTATAGCACTGTCAATAGCACAGCATGGGACTGATTCATCTGCTATAGCACTGTCAATAGCACAGCATGGGACTGATTCACCTGCCATAGCACTGTCAATAGCAAAGCATGGGACTGATTCACCTGCCATAGCACTGTCAATAGCACAGCATGGGACTGATTCACCTGCCATAGCATGGGACTGATTCACCTGCCATAGCACTGTCAATAGCACAGCATGGGACTGATTCATCTGCTATAGCACTGTCAATAGCACAGCATGGGACTGATTCACCTGCCATAGCACTGTCAATAGCACAGCATGGGACTGATTCACCTGCCATAGCACTGTCAATAGCACAGCATGGGACTGATTCACCTGCCATAGCACTGTCAATAGCACAGCATGGGACTGATTCACCTGCCATAGCACTATCAATAGCACAGCATGGGACTGATTCACCTGCCATAGCACTGTCAATAGCACAGCATGGGACTGATTCGCCTGCCATAGCACTGTCAATAGCACAGCATGGGACTGATTCACCTGCCATAGCACTGTCAATAGCACAGCATGGGACTGATTCACCTGCCATAGCACTGTCAATAGCACAGCATGGGACTGATTCACCTGCTATAGCACTGTCAATAGCACAGCATGGGACTGATTCACCTGCCATAGCACTGTCAATAGGGTGCACACCATGGGACTGATTCACCTGCCATAGCACTGTCAATAGCACAGCATGGGACTGATTCACCTGCCATAGCACTGTCAATAGCACAGCATGGGACTGATTCACCTGCCATAGCACTGTCAATAGCACAGCATGGGACTGATTCACCTGCCATAGCACTGTCAATAGCACAGCATGGGACTGATTCACCTGCCATAGCACTGTCAATAGCACAGCATGGGACTGATTCACCTGCTATAGCACTGTCAATAGCACAGCATGGGACTGATTCACCTGCCATAGCACTGTCAATAGGGTGCACACCATGGGACTGATTCACCTGCCATAGCACTGTCAATAGCACAGCATGGGACTGATTCACCTGCCATAGCACTGTCAATAGCACAGCATGGGACTGATTCACCTGCCATAGCACTGTCAATAGCACAGCATGGGACTGATTCACCTGCCATAGCACTGTCAATAGCACAGCATGGGACTGATTCACCTGCCATAGCACTGTCAATAGCACAGCATGGGGCTGATTCACCTGCCATAGCACTGTCAATAGCACAGCATGGGACTGATTCACCTGCCATAGCACTGTCAATAGCACAGCATGGGACTGATTCACCTGCCATAGCACTGTCAATAACACAGCATGGGACTGATTCACCTGCCATAGCACTGTCAATAGCACAGCATGGGACTGATTCACCTGCCATAGCACTGTCAATAGCACAGCATGGGGCTGATTCACCTGCTATAGCACTGTCAATAGTACAGCATGGGACTGATTCACCTGCCATAGCACTGTCAATAGCACAGCATGGGACTGATTCACCTGCCATAGCACTGTCAATAGCACAGCATGGGACTGATTCACCTGCCATAGCACTGTCAATAGCACAGCATGGGACTGATTCACCTGCTATAGCACTGTCAATAGCACAGCATGGGACTGATTCACCTGCCATAGCACTGTCAATAGCACAGCATGGGACTGATTCACCTGCTATAGCACTGTCAATAGCACAGCATGGGACTGATTCACCTGCCATAACACTGTCAATAGCACAGCATGGGACTGATTCACCTGCCATAGCACTGTCAATAGCACAGCATGGGGATGATTCACCTGCTATAGCACTGTCAATAGCACAGCATGGGACTGATTCACCTGCTATAGCACTGTCAATAGCACAGCATGGGACTGATTCACCTGCTATAGCACTGTCAATAGCACAGCATGGGACTGATTCACCTGCCATAGCACTGTCAATAGCACAGCATGGGACTGATTCACCTGCCATAGCACTGTCAATAGCACAGCATGGGGATGATTCACCTGCTATAG
>NC_081239.1:6565495-6597995 GCF_902713425.1 Acipenser ruthenus | reverse complement strand
TGAGAGAGAAAGAGGGGAACGAGAGAGAAAGAGAGGAACGAGAGAGAAAGAGGAGGGTGAAAGAGAAAGAGAGAAACGAGAGAGAAAGAGGGGAACGAGAAAGAGGGAAACGAGAGAGAAAGAGGGGAGTGATAGAGAAAGAGAGTAACGAGAGAGAAAGAGGGGAACGAGAGAGAAAGAGGGGAGTGATAGAGAAAGAGGAGAACGAGAGAGAAAGAGGGGAACGAGAGAGAAAGAGGGGAGTGATAGAGAATGAGAGGAATGAGAGAGAAAGATGGGAACGAGAGAGAAAGAGTTGAACGAGAGAGAAAGAGAGGAACAAGAGAGAAAGAGGGGAACGAGAAAGAGGGAAACGAGAGAGAAAGAGGGGAGTGATAGAGAAAGAGAGTAACGAGAGAGAAAGAGGGGAACGAGAGAGAAAGAGGGGAACGATCGAGAAAGAGGGGAACGAGAGAGAAAGAGGGGAACGAGAGAGAAAGAGGGGAGTGATAGAGAATGGGAGGAATGAGAGAGAAAGAGAGGAACGATAGAGAATGGGAGGAATGAGAGAGAAAGAGAGGAACGAGAGAGAAAGAGGGGAGTGATAGAGAAAGAGGGGAACGAGAGAGAAAGAGGGGAATAATCGAGAAAGAGGGGAACGAGAGAGAAAGAGGGGAACGAGAGAGAAAGAGGGGAACGAGAGAGAAAGAGGGGAACGAGAGAGAAAGAGGGGAACGAGAGAGAAAGAGGGGAGTGATAGAGAATGGGAGGAATGAGAGAGAAGGAGAGGAACGAGAGAGAAAGAGGGGAGTGATAGAGAAAGAGAGGAACGAGAGAGAAAGAGGGGAATGAGAGAGAAAGAGGGGAACGAGAGAGAAAGAGGGGAGTGATAGAGAATGGGAGGAATGAGAGAGAAGGAGAGGAACGAGAGAGAAAGAGGGGAGTGATAGAGAAAGAGAGGAACGAGAGAGAAAGAGGGGAATGAGAGAGAAAGAGGGGAACGAGAGAGAAAGAGGGGAGTGATAGAGAATGAGAGGAACGAGAGAGAAAGTGAGGAACGAGAGAGAAAGTGGGGAACGAGAGAGAAAGAGGGGACTGATAGAGAAAGAGAGGAACGAGAAAGATAGAGAGGAACGAGAGAGAAAGAGAGGAACGAGAGAGAAAGAGGGGAACGAGAGAGAAAGAGAGGAACGAGAGAGAAAGAGGAGAGTGATAGAGAAAGAGAGGAACGAGAGAGAAAGAGGGGAATGATCGAGAAAGATGGGAATGAGAGAGAAAGAGGGGAACGAGAGAGAAAGAGGGGAGTGATAGAGAATGAGAGAGAAAGAGGGGAACGAGAGAGAAAGAGGGGAGTGATAGAGAATTAGAGGAATGGAGAGAGAAAGAAAGGAACGAGAGAGAAAGAGGGGAACGATAGAGAAAGAGTGGAACGAGAGAGAAAGAGGAGAGTGATAGAGAAAGAGAGGAACGAGAGAGAAAGAGGGGAATGATCGAGAAAGAGGGGAATGAGAGAGAAAGAGGGGAACGAGAGAGAAAGAGGGGAGTGATAGAGAATGAGAGAGAAAGAGGGGAACGAGAGAGAAAGAGGGGAGTGATAGAGAATTAGAGGAATGGAGAGAGAAAGAGGGGAACGAGAGAGAAAGAGGGGAGTGATAGAGAAAGAGGGGAACGAGAGAGAAAGAGGAGAGTGATAGAGAAAGAGAGGAACGAGAGAGAAAGAGGGGAATGATCGAGAAAGAGGGGAATGAGAGAGAAAGAGGGGAACGAGAGAGAAAGAGGGGAGTGATAGAGAATGAGAGGAATGAGAGAGAAAGAGGGGAACGAGAGAGAAAGAGGGGAGTGATAGAGAATAAGAGGAATGAGAGAGAAAGTGGGGAATGAGAGAGAAAGAGCGGAATGACAGAGAAAGAGGGGAGTGATAGAGAAAGAGAGGAACGAGAGAGAAAGAGAGGAACGAGAGAGAAAGAGGGGAGTGATAGAGAAAGAGGGGAATGATAGAGAATGAGAGGAATGAGAGAGAAAGAGGGGAGTGATAGAGAATGAGAGGAATGAGAGAGAAAGAGGGGAACGAGAGAGAAAGAGGGGAGTGATAGAGAATAAGAGGAATGAGAGAGAAAGTGGGGAATGAGAGAGAAAGAGGGGAATGAGAGAGAAAGAGGGGAGTGAGAGAGAAAGAGAGGAACGAGAGAGAAAGAGAGGAACGAGAGAGAAAGAGAGGAACGAGAGAGAAAGAGGGGAGTGATAGAGAAAGAGAGGAACGAGAGAGAAAGAGGGGAACGAGAAAGAGGGGAGTGATAGAGAATGAGAGGAATGAGAGAGAAAGAGGGGAAGGAGAGAGAAAGAGGGGAACGAGAGTGAAAGAGGGGAACGAGAGTGAAAGAGGGGAGTGATAGAGAATTAGAGGAACGAGAGAGAAAGAGGAGTGATAGAGAATAAGAGGAATGAGAGAGAAAGTGGGGAATGAGAGAGAAAGAGAGGAACAAGAGAGAAAGAGGGGAATGATCGAGAAAGAGGGGAATGATCGAGAAAGAGGGGAATGAGAGAGAAAGAGGGGAACGAGAGAGAAAGAGGGGAGTGATAGAGAATGAGAGGAATGAGAGAGAAAGAGGGGAACGAGAGAGAAAGAGGGGAGTGATAGAGAATGAGAGGAATGAGAGAGAAAGTGGGGAATGAGAGAGAAAGAGGGGAACGAGAGAGATAGAGGGAAGTGATAGAGAATTAGAGGAATGGAGAGAGAAAGAGAGGAACGAGAGAGAAAGAGGGGAGTGATAGAGAAAGAGAGGAACGAGAGAGAAAGAGGGGAATGATCGAGAAAGAGGGGAATGAGAGAGAAAGAGGGGAACGAGAGAGAAAGATGGGAACGAGAGAGAAAGAGAGGAGTGATAGAGAAAGAGAGGAACGAGAGAGAAAGAGGGGAATGATCGAGAAAGAGGGGAACGAGAGAGAAAGAGGGGAGTGATAGAGAATGAGAGGAATGAGAGAGAAAGTGGGGAATGAGAGAGAAAGAGGGGAACGAGAGAGAAAGAGGGGAGTGATAGAGAACTAGAGGAATGGAGAGAGAAAGAGAGGAATGAGAGAGAAAGAGGGGAGTGATAGAGAAAGAGAGGAACGAGAGAGAAAGAGGGGAACGAGAGAGAAAGAGGGGAACGAGAGAGAAAGAGGGGAACGAGAGAGAAAGAGGGGAGTGATAGAGAATTAGAGGAATGGAGAGAAAGAGGGGAACAAGAGAGAAAGAGGGGAACGAGAGAGAAAGAGGGGAGTGATAGAGAATGAGAGGAATGAGAGAGAAAGTGGGGAATGAGAGAGAAAGAGGGGAACGAGAGAGAAAGAGGGGAGTGATCGAGAATTAGAGGAATGGAGAGAGAAAGAGAGGAACGAGAGAGAAAGAGAAGAGTGATCGAGAAAGAGGGGAACGAGAGAGAAAGAGGGGAACGAGAGAGAAAGAGGAGAGTGATAGAGAAAGAGAGGAACGAGAGAGAAAGGAACGAGAGAGAAAGAGGGGAACCAGAGAGAAAGAGGGGAGTGATAGAGAAAGAGAGGAACGAGAGAGAAAGAGAGGAACAAGAGAGAAAGAGGGGAACAAGAGAGAAAGAGGGGAGTGATAGAGAATTAGAGGAATGGAGAGAAAGAGGGGAACGAGAGAGAAAGAGGGGAACGAGAGAGAAAGTGGGGAATGATAGAGAAAGAGGGGAACGAGAGAGAATGAGAGGAACGAGAGAGAAAAAAGGGAGTGAAAGAGAAAGAGAGGAACGAGAGAGAAAGAGGGGAGTGATAGAGAAAGAGAGGAACGAGAGAGAAAGAGGGGAACGAGAGAGAAAGTGGGGAACGAGAGAGAAAGTGGGGAGTGATAGAGAAAGAGTGGAACGAGAGAGAAAGAGAGGAACGAGAGAGAAAGAGGGGAACGAGAGAGGAAAGGGGTGAACGAGAGAGAAAGTGGGGAATGAGAGAGAAAGAGGCGAATGAGAGAGAAAGAGATGAACGAGTGAGAAAGAGGGGAACGAGAGAGAAAGAGGGGAACGAGAGAGAAAGAGGGGAGTGATAGAGAATGAGAGGAACGAGAGAGAAAGAGGGGAGTGATAAAGAGAGGAACGAGAGAGAAAGAGGGGAATGATCGAGAAAGAGGGGAACGAGAGAGAAAAAGGGGAGTGATAGAGAAAGAGAGGAATGAGAGAGAAAGAGGGGAATGAGAGAGAAAGAGAGGAACGAGAGAGAAAGAGGGGAACGAGAGAGAAAGAGGGGAACGAGAGAGAGGGGAGTCATAGAAAAAGAGAGGAATGAGAGAGAAAGAGGGGAATGAGAGAGAAAGAGAGGAATGAGAGAGGAAAGAGGTGAACGAGAGAGAAAGTGGGGAACGAGAGAGGAAAGGGGTGAACGAGAGAGAAAGTGGGGAATGAGAGAGAAAGAGGGGAGTGATAGAGAAAGAGAGGAACGAGAGAGAAAGAGGGGAGTGATAGAGAAAGAGAGGAACGAGAGAGAAAGAGAGGAACGAGAGAAAAAGAGGGGAGTGATAGACAAAGAGAGGAATGAGAGAGAAAGTGGGGAACGAGAGAGGAAAGGGGTGAACGAGAGAGAAAGTGGGGAATGATAGAGAAAGAGGGGAACGAGAGAGAAAGAGAGGAACGAGAGAGAAAGAGGGGAGTGATAGAGAAAGAGGAATGAGAGAGAAAGAGGGGAACGAGATAGGAAAGGGGTGAACGAGAGAGAAAGTGGGGAATGATAGAGAAAGAGGGGAACGAGAGAGAAAGAGGAACGAGATAGAAAGAGGGGAGTGATAGAGAAAGAGAGGAACGAGAGAGAAAGAGAGGAACGAGAGAGAAAGAGGGGAGTGATAGAGAAAGAGAGGAATGAGAGAGAAAGTGGGGAACGAGAGAGGAAAGGGGTGAACGAGAGAGAAAGTGAGGAACGAGAGAGAAAGAGAGGAACGAGAGAGAAAGAGAGGAACGAGAGAGAAAGAGAGGAACGAGAGAGAAAGAGGGGAGTGATAGAGAAAGAGGAATTAGAGAGAAAGAGGGGAACGAGAGAGGAAAGGGGTGAACGAGAGAAAAAGTGGGGAATGATAGAGAAAGAGGGGAACGAGAGAGAAAGAGAGGAACGAGAGAGAAAGAGGGGAATGATAGAGAAAGAGGGGAACGAGAGAGAAAGAGAGGAGTGAGAGAGAAAGAGGGGAACGAGAGAGAAAGTGGGGAACGATAGAGAAAGAGGGGAACGATAGAGAAAGAGGGGAACGAGACAGAAAGAGGGGAACGAGACAGAAAGAGGGGAACGAGAGAGAAAGAGGGCAACGAGAGAGAAAGAGAGGAACGAGAGAGAAAGAGAAGAGAGATCGAGAAAGAGGGGAACGAGAGAGAAAGAGGGGAAGGAGAGAGAAAGAGGAGAGTGATAGAGAAAGAGAGGAACGAGAGAGAAAGAGGGGAACGAGAGAGAAAGAGGGGAACGAGAGAGAAAGAGGGGAACGAGAGAGAAAGAGAGGAATGAGAGAGAAAGAGAGGAACGAGAGAGAAAGAGGGGAGTGATAGAGAAAGAGGAACGAGAGAGAAAGAGGGGAACGAGAGAGAAAGATAGGAACAAGAGAGAAAGAGAGGAATGAGAGAGAAAGAGAGGAACAAGAGAGAAAGAGGGGAGTGATAGAGAAAGAGAGGAACGAGAGAGAAAGCGGGGAACGATAGAGAAAGAGAGGAACGAGAGAGAAAGAGGGCAACGAGAGAGAAAGAGGGGAATTATAGAGAAAGAGGGGAATGAGAGAGAAAGAGAGGAACGAGAGGGAAAGAGAGGAACGAGAGAGAAAGAGAGGAACGAGAGAGAAAGAGGGGAATTTTGAGAGAAAGAGGGGAACGAGAGAGAAAGAGACGAATGAGAGAGAGAGGGGAACGAGAGAGAAAGAGGGGAATGAGAGAGAAAGAGAGGAACGAGAGAGCAAGAGGGGAATGAGAGAGAAAGAGAAGAGTGATAAAGAGGGGAACGAGAGAGAAAGAGGAGAGTGATAGAGAAAGAGGGGAAGGAGAGAGAAAGAGGAGAGTGATAGAGAAAGAGAGGAATGAGAGAGAAAGAGGGGAATGAGAGAACAAGAGGGGAACGAGAGAGAAAGAGAAGAGTGATAAAGAGGGGAACGAGAGAGAAAGTGGAGAGTGATAGAGAAAGAGGGGAACGAGAGAGAAAGAGGAGAGTGATAGAGAAAGAGGGGAACGAGAGAGAAAGAGGAGAGTGATAGAGAAAGATGGGAACAAGAGAGAAAGAGAGGAACGAGAGAGAAAGAGGGGAATGATCGAGAAAGAGGGGAACGAGAGAGAAAGAGGGGAACAAGAGAGAAAGAGGGGAGTGATAGAGAAAGAGAGGAACGAGAGAGAAAGAGGGGAACGAGAGAGAAAGAGGGGAATGATCGAGAAAGAGGGGAACGAGAGAGAAAGAGGGGAATGATCGAGAAAGAGGGGAACGAGAGAGAAAGAGGGGAGTGATAGAGAATTCGAGGAATGGAGAGAGAAAGAGAGGAACGAGAGAGAAAGAGGGGAACGAGAGAGAAAGAGGGGAACGAGAGAGAAAGAGGGGAGTGATAGAGAAAGAGGGGAACGAGAGAGAAAGAGGGGAGTGATAGAGAAAGAGGGGAACGAGAGAGAAAGAGGGGAGTGATAGAGAAAGAGGGGAACGAGAGAGAAAGAGGGGAACGAGAGAGAAAGAGGGGAGTGATAGAGAATGAGAGGAATGAGAGAGAAAGTGGGGAATGAGAGAGAAAGAGGGGAGTGATAGAGAATTAGAGGAATGGAGAGAGAAAGAGAGGAATGAGAGAGAAAGAGGGGAGTGATAGAGAAAGAGAGGAACGAGAGAGAAAGAGGGGAACGAGAGAGAAAGAGGGGAGTGATAGAGAATTAGAGGAATGGAGAGAAAGAGGGGAACAAGAGAGAAAGAGGGGAACGAGAGAGAAAGAGGGGAGTGATAGAGAATGAGAGGAATGAGAGAGAAAGTGGGGAATGAGAGAGAAAGAGGGGAACGAGAGAGAAAGAGGGGAGTGATCGAGAATTAGAGGAATGGAGAGAGAAAGAGAGGAACGAGAGAGAAAGAGGAGAGTGATAGAGAAAGAGAGGAACGAGAGAGAAAGGAACGAGAGAGAAAGAGGGGAACGAGAGAGAAAGAGGGGAGTGATAGAGAAAGAGGGGAGTGATAGAGAATTACAGGAATGGAGAGAAAGAGGGGAGTGATAGAGAAAGAGGGGAACGAGAGAGAAAGAGGGGAGTGATAGAGAAAGAGGGGAACGAGAGAGAAAGAGGGGAGTGATAGAGAAAGAGGGGAACGAGAGAGAAAGAGGGGAGTGATAGAGAAAGAGGGGAACGAGAGAGAAAGAGGGGAACGAGAGAGAAAGAGGGGAGTGATAGAGAATGAGAGGAATGAGAGAGAAAGTGGGGAATGAGAGAGAAAGAGGGGAGTGATAGAGAATTAGAGGAATGGAGAGAGAAAGAGAGGAATGAGAGAGAAAGAGGGGAGTGATAGAGAAAGAGAGGAACGAGAGAGAAAGAGGGGAACGAGAGAGAAAGAGGGGAACGAGAGAGAAAGAGGGGAGTGATAGAGAATTAGAGGAATGGAGAGAAAGAGGGGAACAAGAGAGAAAGAGGGGAACGAGAGAGAAAGAGGGGAATGAGAGAGAAAGAGGGGAGTGATAGAGAATTAGAGGAATGGAGAGAGAAAGAGGGGAACGAGAGAGAAAGAGGGGAGTGATCGAGAATTAGAGGAATGGAGAGAGAAAGAGAGGAACGAGAGAGAAAGAGGAGAGTGATAGAGAAAGAGAGGAACGAGAGAGAAAGAGGGGAACGAGAGAGAAAGAGGGGAGTGATAGAGAAAGAGGGGAGTGATAGAGAATTACAGGAATGGAGAGAAAGAGGGGAGTGATAGAGAAAGAGGGGAACGAGAGAGAAAGTGGGGAATGATAGAGAAAGAGGGGAACGAGAGAGAAAGAGGGGAACGAGAGAGAAAAAGGGGAGTGAAAGAGAAAGAGAGGAATGAGAGAGAAAGAGGGGAATGAGAGAGAAAGAGAGGAGCGAGAGAGAAAGAGGGGAGTGATAGAGAAAGAGAGGAACGAGAGAGAAAGAGGGGAACGAGAGAGAAAGAGAGGAACGAGAGAGAAAGAGGGGAACGAGAGAGGAAAGGGGTGAACGAGAGAGAAAGTGGGGAATGAGAGAGAAAGAGGGGAACGAGAGAGAAAGAGGGGAACGAGAGAGAAAGAGGGGAGTGATAGAGAATGAGAGGAATGAGAGAGAAAGAGGGGAGTGATAGAGAATGAGAGGAATGAGAGAGAAAGAGAGGAACGAGAGAGAAAGAGGGGAGTGATAGAGAAAGAGAGGAACGAGAGAGAAAAAGGGGAGTGATAGAGAAAGAGAGGAATGAGAGAGAAAGAGGGGAATGAGAGAGAAAGAGAGGAACGAGAGAGAAAGAGGGGAGTGATAGAGAAAGAGGGGAACAAGAGAGAAAGAGGGGAACAAGAGAGAAAGAGGGGAACAAGAGAGAAAGAGGGGAACGAGAGAGAGGGGAGTCATAGAAAAAGAGAGGAATGAGAGAGAAAGAGGGGAATTAGAGAGAAAGAGAGGAATGAGAGAGGAAAGAGGTGAACTAGAGAGAAAGTGGGGAACGAGAGAGGAAAGGGGTGAACGAGAGAGAAAGTGGGGAATGAGAGAGAAAGAGAGGAACGAGAGAGAAAGAGAGGAACGAGAGAGAAAGAGGGGAGTGATAGAGAAAGAGAGGAACGAGAGAGAAAGAGGGGATCGAGAGAGAAAGTGGGGAATGAGAGAGAAAGAGGGGAACGAGAGAGAAAGAGAGGAACGAGAGAGAAAGAGAGGAGTGAGAGAGAAAGAGGGGAACGAGAGAGAAAGAGGGGAACGAGAGAGAAAGTGGGGAACGATAGAGAAAGAGGGGAACGAGACAGAAAGAGGGGAACGAGACAGAAAGAGGGGAATGAGAGAGAAAGAGGGCAACGAGAGAGAAAGAGAGGAACGAGAGAGAAAGAGAAGAGTGATCGAGAAAGAGGGGAACGAGAGAGAAAGAGGGGAAGGAGAGAGAAAGAGGAGAGTGATAGAGAAAGAGAGGAACGAGAGAGAAAGAGGGGAACGAGAGAGAAAGAGAGGAATGAGAGAGAAAGAGGGGAGTGATAGAGAAAGCGGAACGAGAGAGAAAGAGAGGAACGAGAGAGAAAGAGGGGAGTGATAGAGAAAGAGGAACGAGAGAGAAAGAGGGGAACGAGAGAGAAAGAGAGGAACGAGAGAGAAAGAGAGGAACAAGAGAGAAAGAGAGGAACAAGAGAGAAAGAGAGGAATGAGAGAGAAAGAGAGGAACAAGAGAGAAAGAGGGGAGTGATAGAGAAAGAGAGGAACGAGAGAGAAAGCGGGGAACGATAGAGAAAGAGAGGAACGAGAGAGAAAGAGGGGAACGATAGAGAAAGAGGGGAACGATAGAGAAAGAGAGGAACGAGAGAGAAAGAGAGGAACGAGAGAGAAAGAGGAACGAGAGAGAAAGAGGAACGAGAGAGAAAGAGGGGAATTTTGAGAGAAAGAGGGGAACGAGAGAGAAAGAGAAGAGTGATAAAGAGGGGAACGAGAGAGAAAGAGGAGAGTGATAGAGAAAGAGGGGAAGGAGAGAGAAAGAGGAGAGTGATAGAGAAAGAGAGGAATGAGTGAGAAAGAGGGGAATGAGAGAACAAGAGGGGAACGAGAGAGAAAGAGAAGAGTGATAAAGAGGGGAACGAGAGAGAAAGTGGAGAGTGATAGAGAAAGAGGGGAACGAGAAAGAAAGAGGAGAGTGATAGAGAGGGGAACGAGAGAGAAAGATTTTGATTGTGGTATAGTAAGCAAACTTGTTAAATTTGTAGACGACACAAAAACAGGAGGAGTGGCAAACACTGTTGCAGCAGCAAAGGTCATTCAAAATGATCTCGACAGCATTCAGAACTGGGCAGACACATGGCAAATGACATTTAATAGAGGAAAGTGGAAGGTGCTGCACGCAGGCAATACATTTCTCCCCCCTTCCTTTCTATATTGGTTAATTGTGGACTCTAGTTTTTTTATTTAACATCGCTGAGTCCCTTGTCCCTGTGGATTGCAACCACAATGTAGAAACATCTAGAGAATGGATGGGAATGGGCAATAAACATCACTGCTGTTTCTCTTAAAGCGTGTTTATTTATTTCTAATACTGGACCCTGTCTTAATACTGTATCACATTCTGAATATGAATATAGCTGAGTTATTAATTGTAGATAATACTTAGAATACCAGATACACATTTACCATTAAAAAGCAATCCATGTGATTTCTTTAGCAGTCGTTCATTATTTTGTGTATCAGCCTCCACACAAAGCCGAGCGCAGTGCGGTATACTGTAATGATGCTGCAGTCAGTCTGCCCGGACTGCACCTGAACCATCTTAAAAACACGAAGCCTCCAATAAGCTCATTTGTAAAAGTTAGTAAAGAATGGCGCTATATAATCTAAGGAAGCTGAATGTGAACTCCTAGCTGGAGCAACGAGAGAGGGAGAGAGGGGGCGGGGCAGAGAAGGAGGCGGAGACGCTGCTAGGCAACCGGCTCCTGAACATTCCACTCCGCTGAGCAGAGACCGTTAGGATTTAAAAATGCCAAAGTTCCGAGCGGCGTTAGTATGGGCTGCCAGAAATGAGGAGAAAATAAATACAGCTTTTTATAAATGTGTGCATTCAGATATCATTTAGAAATCTACTTACAACATTCAACAGTTAGCTAATTTAAATACATCTTAAATCTCTTAGCTAAATTTAACATTTAGTTAAATATTTAACTGGCAGCTAAATCTGGAGATTGTATGCAAATGAACTCCGCCCACTTTGAGCTTTCACGCGATTTGATTGGCTCTTGTAATATTGAAATATGCATATCTACCAATTAGTAACACATAAGTGTGTGTGTGTGTCAGTACCTGTGTGTGTGTGTGTGTGTGTGTGTGTGTGTGTGTGTGTTCTGCCTTGTTGTCGCCTTGTTGTCCCCTGTGTGTGTGTGTGTGTGTGTGTGTTCAGCCTTTTTGACCCCTGTGTGTGTGTGTGTGTGTGTTCAGCCTTGTTGACCCCTGTGTGTGTATGTGTGTGTGTGTGTGTGTTCAGCCTTGTTGACCCCTGTGTGTGTGCGTGTGTGTGTGTTCAGCCTTGTTGATTCCTGTGTGTGTGTGTGTGTGTGTGTGTGTGTGTGTGTGTGTTCAGCCTTGTTGACCCCTGTGTGTGTATGTGTGTGTTCAGCCTTGTTGACCCCTCTGTGTGTGTGTGTGTGTGTGTGTGTGTGTGTGTGTTCAGCCTTGTTGACCCCTGTGTGTGTGCGTGTGTGTGTGTTCAGCCTTGTTGACCCCTCGTGTGTGTGTGTGTTCAGCATTGTTGATCCCTGTGTGTGTGTGTGTGTGTGTGTGTGTGTGTGTGTGTGTGTTCAGCCTTGTTGATTCCTGTGTGTGTGTGTGTGTGTGTGTGTGTGTGTGTGTGTTCAGCCTTGCTGACCCCTGTGTGTGTGTGTGTGTGTGTATGTGTGTTCAGCCTTGTTGATCCCTGTGTGTGTGTGTGTGTGTGTTCAGCCTTGTTGACCCCTGTGTGTGTGTGTGTTCAGCTTTGTTGATCCCTGTGTGTGTGTGTGTGTGTTCAGACTTGCTGACACCTGTGTGTGTGTGTGTGTTCAGCCTTGTTGATCCCTGTGTGTGTGTGTGTGTTCAGCCTTGTTCACCCCTGTGTGTGTGTGTGTGTGTGTTCTGCCTTGTTGACCCCTGTGTGTGTGTGCGTGTGTGTGTTTGTTCAGCCTTGTTGATCCCCGTGTGTGTGTGTGTGTGTGTGTTCAGCCTTGTTGACCCCTGTGTGTGTGTGTATGTGTGTGTTCAGCCTTGTTGATCCCTGTGTGTGTGTGTATGTGTGTGTTCAGCCTTGTTGATCCCTGTGTGTGTGTGTGTGTGTGTGTGTTCAGCCTTGTTGACCCCTGTGTGTGTGTGTATGTGTGTGTTCAGCCTTGTTGATCCCTGTGTGTGTGTGTGTGTGTGTGTGTGTGTGTGTGTTCAGCCTTGTTGATCCCTGTGTGTGTGTGTGTGTGCAGCCTTGTTGACCCCTGTGTGTGTGTGTGTGTGTTCAGCCTTGTTGACCCCTGTGTGTGTGTGTTTGTTCAGCCTTGTTGACCCCTGTGTGTGTGTTCAGCCTTGTTGATCCCTGTGTGTGTGTGTGTGTGTGTGTGTGTGTGTGTGTGCAGCCTTGTTGACCCCTGTGTGTGTGTGTGTGTTCAGCCTTGTTGACCCCTGTGTGTGTGTGTTTGTTCAGCCTTGTTGACCCCTGTGTGTGTGTTCAGCCTTGTTGATCCCTGTGTGTGTGTGTGTGTGTGTGTGTGTTCAGCCTTGTTGACCCCTGTGTGTGTGTGTGTGTGTGTGTGTGTGTGTGTGTGTGTGTGTGTGTGTGTTCAGCCTTGTTGACCCCTGTGTGTGTCTCTGTGTTTCAGGTTCCGGTGTTGGAAGCTGGGGGAGGATATCGATCTGATCGTTCGCTGTGAACACGATGGTGTGATGACCGGAGCCAACGGGGAAGTGTCCTTCATCAACGTCAAGACCCTCAACGAGTGGGACTCCAGGGTAGGGACCCCTTTCAATACCTTTAATCACAGCTTCAACCCGAGGAAACCCCACACCACTGATACAGGGGAACCCCAGAGAGAGACCGCTTTCAATACCTTTAATCACAGCTTCAACCCGAGGAAACCCCACACCACTGATACAGAGGAACCCCAGAGAGAGACCGCTTTCAATACCTTTAATCACAGCTTCAACCCGAGGAAACCCCACACCACTGATACAGGGGAACCCCAGAGAGAGACCGCTTTCAATACCTTTAATCACAGCTTCAACACGAGGAAACCCCACACCACTGATACAGGGGAACCCCAGACAGAGACCGCTTTCAATACCTTTAATCACAGCTTCAACCCGAGGAAATGTGGGGAAGCTATAAAAAAGGCCAACGAGATGCTCGGATATATTGTGAGAAGTGTTGAATTTAAATCAAGGGAAGTAATGTGCAAAGAAGAGCAACCAGAATTATCCCGGGTTTAAAAGGCATGTCGTATGCAGACAGGCTCAAAGAATTGAATCTGTTCAGTCTTGAACAAAGAAGACTACGCGACGATCTGATTCAAACATTCAAAATCCTAAAAGGTATAGACAATGTCGACCCAGGGGACTTTTTCAACCTGAAAAAAGAAACAAGGACCAGGGGTCACAAATGGAGATTAGATAAAGGGGCATTCAGAACAGAAAATAGGAGGCACTTTTTTACACAGAGAATTGTGAGGGTCTGGAACCAACTCCCCAGTAATGTTGTTGAAGCTGACACCCTGGGATCCTTCAAGAAGCTGCTTGATGAGATTCTGGGATCAATAAGCTACTAACAACCAAACGAGCAAGATGGGCTGAACGGCCTCCTCTCGTTGGTAAACTTTCTTATGTTCTGCCTCTGTTATGCTAAAGTTATTTAAATTTGGATAGGAACAGGTCGACATGTGGGGCATGTTGTCCGTGTCCTCCTTTGTAAAAACCTGTGAAAAGTAATCATTTAATATACTCGCTATTTTTTTTTCCTTCGTCTGTGATTTTGCCATTTGTGTCTCTTATACATTTAACCTCCTCTCTTGCTGTTATAATATTGGAAAAACGTTTTGGAATTGGTTTTAGCCCCCTTAGTAATGTTCATTTCTGTCTCTCTCTTGGCCTTTCTAACTTCCTTTTTGACTTGTGTTTGCAGTTCCAAACAGGAGGAGTGGCAAACACTGTTGCAGCAGCAAAGGTCATTCAAAATGATCTCGACAGCATTCAGAACTGGGCAGACACATGGCAAATGACATTTAATAGAGGAAAGTGGAAGGTGCTGCACACAGGCAATACATTTCTCCCCCCTTCCTTTCTATATTGGTTAATTGTGGGCTCTAGTTATTTTATTTAACATCGCTGAGTCCCTTGACCCTGTGGATTGCAACCACAATGTAGAAACATATAGAGAATGGATGGGAATGGGCAATAAACATCACTGCTGTTTCTCTAAAAGCGTGTTTATTTATTTCTAATACTGGATCCTGTCTTAATATTGTATCACATTCTGAATATGAATATAGCTGAGTTATTAATTGTAGATAATACTTAGAATACCAGATACACATTTTGCATTAAAAAGCAATCCATGTGATTTCTTTACCAGTCGTTCATTATTTTGTGTATCAGCCTCCACACAAAGCCGAGCGCAGTGCGGTATACTGTAATGATGCTGCAGTCAGTCTGCCCGGACTGCACCTGAACCATCTTAAAAACACGAAGCCTCCAATAAGCTCATTTGTAAGAGTTAGTAAAGAATGGCGCTATATAATCTAAGGAAGCTGAATGTGAACTCCTAGCTGGAGCAACGAGAGAGGGAGAGAGGGGGCGGGGCAGAGAAGGAGGCGGAGACGCTGCTAGGCAACCGGCTCCTGAACATTCCACTCCGCTGAGCAGAGACCGTTAGGATTTAAAAATGCCAAAGTTCCGAGCGGCGTCAGGCGCTTCGTTTAATTAACACACCGTTGCTGATATTTTAGTTTTGAAGTAACCATATTTCAAATACTCAAATAGCACTGTATTAAAAACTACTTGCTTTGACCAACTAAAAGCTATGACCAGCAATTATAAGCGAGATTTAATGTTAATGCTTGACGCGCACTGACATTTAGGGACACACACACACAAATAATAATAATAATAATAATAATATTTTGCTTAAACGTATTGTTGAATGTCTACAGATCTTTTTGTTCCTTTTTTCTTACATAACACGTGTGCAGTTTAATTCTTTTGCATCAACACAATTAAAATTGTTAACGTTTTATTTATTTATTTTAGCTGCCTGCTCGCATGTTCCTCAGAAGGCGCTGAGCTGCCTCTCCTCACACTGCGTGTCGTTTTGAAGCGCTGTGTTTAAGATATTTTCATGTTTGAACTTCTGGCTCCCTTTAAAATGCAGTCTTGCCTGCCATCAGTTCCCCTGCATCCTGATAAAACGTGCAAAACATGGAGTTTTTTTAACATTGTCAAACTTAAACCAGGGGAAATCTTTTAGCCACTGTTGGTTGAAGTTGTATTTTACTCGACTGTGAACACGCTGCAACTAACTCGAAGCTCCCTGTTCACTTTCAATTTCTGAAACACCTGCATTGCTCACTTCCTGTAAAGACGCCGACATATCTGAATTTGTTATTTTCCTCATCTTGGTTTGACAAACTGTCTGGAAACGAGTAGCCATCGCACTGATAAATCAGTGAAACTGGCGGGTATGGGATTTGTAGTTTTTAACATCCAAGGAGGAAAAAAAAAGCTTTGTAGGTCACTGCCATGCTTTTGAAGCACTTGAGTTCAAGATCCACTTCATATCAAGGACAGAGGCTCATGGGAGTTGTAGTCTAATCCGGGGCCTGTTCCACTGGTTATGCACACAGACACACAGCACAGACACACTGACACACATACAGTACAGACACACAGCACAGACACACTGACACACATACAGTACAGACACACAGCACAGACACACTGACACACATACAGTACAGACACACAGCACAGACACACTGACACACATACAGTACAGACACACAGCACAGACACACTGACACACATCCAGTACAGACACACAGCACAGACACACTGACACACATCCAGTACAGACACACAGCACAGACACACTGACACACATCCAGTACAGACACACAGCACAGACACACTGACACACATCCAGTACAGACACACAGCACAGACACACTGACACACATCCAGTACAGACACACAGCACAGACACACTGACACACATCCAGTACAGACACACAGCACAGACACACTGACACACACACAGTACAGACACACAGCACAGACACACTGACACACATACAGTACAGACACACAGCACAGACACACTGACACACATCCAGTACAGACACACAGCACAGACACACTGACACACACACAGTACAGACACACAGCACAGACACACTGACACACATCCAGTACAGACACACAGCACAGACACACTGACACACATCCAGTACAGACACACAGCACAGACACACTGACACACATCCAGTACAGACACACAGCACAGACACACTGACACACATCCAGTACAGACACACAGCACAGACACACTGACACACATCCACAGTACAGACACACAGCACAGACACACTGACACACATACAGTACAGACACACAGCACAGACACATGAATTAGCTTCTCTGCATCAGGCAATGATAAAAAGACCTAATCTTGGCAATGTTACATAAATAATAAAAGGACACTTTAGTGGTATTGTGAATATGACCCTCAAATCATAAATCAGAATCAATTACAAATCCCAGGTTTCTGGCTTTGGAATTTATATTTGAATTATATTTACCTAAATTAGTTTGTCCGTAAGATATGACCCAAGCCAGTCTAAAACTGTTCCTGAAAGCCCTATCCAACTTTCAAGACGATCAGTTAAACTAGCATCATCAATAGTATCAAATGCTACTCTTAGATCTAACAGAACCAGAATGGATATGTGACTGGAGTCTGTGCTCATTAGTAAATCATTCAGCACTTTGACTAGGGCAGTCTCTGTACTGTCACCAGATCTAAAGCCTGATTGAAACTTTTCAAGTATATGGTTATCACCCAGAAATATATTGCATTGGCCAGCTCCCACCTTCTCTAAAACCTTAGCGGCAAAAGGTAAATTGGATGGAGGTCTAAAGACACTAGATAGTGTTTCCTGGACATCTTCCCTAATTAAAACAAAGCGTTAGTGTCATCGCTGCAGTTCAGGGTGTTTTTATTGATGAATTGAAAATGAGTATCTGGTAATCCTGTAAATAAACAATTAAAAAATAAAATATATATATATTATGTTACCATAGGATGCAAACATAACACCAAATTCAAGTACTGTGTAAGGATTTTAACACTCCTGCTTCCCTGACCTTGTAGCTGTTTAGCTTGGCATGTGACCCCAAATACACCCATGTGGGAGTGACTGGCTTTTCATAACTCAGAGTGCAGCTGTGACCTCGGAGGGATGATCAAAACTTTGTTTCTGCTTAATAAGCTGTTTTGAGCCTGTGTACAAACCATAATCAAACCAATTCAAACTGGTTTAAAATCCCTTACTTTTGTTAAAAGTGACATGCTATAACTTCAGGTAAGTGTCACGGAACTCATAATAACACACTATACAATTGGAACACGCAGTTTTTTTCTGATAAGCACGCACCGTGTGTGGGGCAGGGTACACACTGTTCCAGTTAAATGGCATGAGCTCTTATTATTTCATCAGCCTTTGTTCCTTTTCATTATACAATCCGTTACTTATGCTTCCCATTTAAATGTTGAAGGAAGTGAGAAATCATTGAAACTGTAAACATTGTGTGATTTTCCTGTGTAAGCTCTGAATCAACGCAGGGTTAATGAACTCTTAACATCAAGCTGTACATGGCTGGTGCACATCAGTAGTTTGCAATCACCAGTCTTGTCGTTCAGCCTTGTGATGCATGAGTATAGTGCTTTGCTGCCTGTGAGAATTGAGCAAAACTCACATCATTGTTCTTAAATGTAACTTCTTGTTATCTGGGTTTCTGCTGACATTGGTAAAGTGAAGAAGAAACGCTTTTAATGTTTAATGTTAACTTTTAATATGCTTTGTCTCACACCATGGATCATGCTAGGGAAATGAGACCAAATTTGAGCAAGGAAATTACATAAGCTAGCTGTATATCTGTGCTGTATGAAGTCATTTATTTGCTTAGAAACTAACATCTCTGTGCCATGCCAGCTCAAAAAAGAACAAGATCTCCGATGCCATGAAAGCTCAGCTCAGGTCAGAAAATAACATCTACACTGATGCCAGCTCAGCACACCAACAGCTGAGACCTGTGTGTGAGATCACTGATGTGTGTGTGAGATCACTGATGTGTGTGAGATCACGGAGGTGTGTGAGATCACGGAGGTGTGTGAGATCATTGAGGTATGTGAGGTCACTGAGGTGTGTGAGATCATTGAGGTGTGTGAGATCACGGAGGTGTGTGAGATCACTGAGGTGTGTGAGATCACTGAGGTGTGTGAGATCACTGAGGTGTGTGAGATCATTGAGGTGTGTGAGATCATTGAGGTGTGTGAGGTCACGGAGGTGTGTGAGATCATTGAGGTATGTGAGGTCACTGAGGTGTGTGAGATCATTGAGGTGTGTGAGATCACGGAGGTGTGTGAGATCACTGAGGTGTGTGAGATCACTGAGGTGTGTGAGATCACTGAGGTGTGTGAGATCATTGAGGTGTGTGAGGTCACGGAGGTGTGTGAGATCATTGAGGTATGTGAGGTCACCGAGGTGTGTGAGATCACCGATGTGTGTGAGATCACGGAGGTGTGTGAGATCATTGAGGTGTGTGAGATCACTGAGGTGTGTGAGATCACTGAGGTGTGTGAGATCATTGAGGTGTGTGAGGTCACGGAGGTGTGTGAGGTCACTGAGGTGTGTGAGATCACTGAGGTGTGTGAGATCACTGAGGTGTGTGAGATCACGGAGGTGTGTGAGATCACGGAGGTGTGTGAGATCATTGAGGTGTGTGAGGTCACTGAGGTGTGTGAGATCACTGAGGTGTGTGAGATCACTGAGGTGTGTGAGATCATTGAGGTGTGTGAGGTCACGGAGGTGTGTGAGGTCACGGAGGTGTGTGAGATCACCGATGTGTGTGAGATCACGGAGGTGTGTGAAGTCACTGATAGCTAAATATTTAAATAAATCTTAAATCTCTCTTAAGTAGATTTAACATTTAGCTAAATATTTAAATACATAACATTTAGTTAAATATTTAACTTGCCTCTAACATAACATAATTGTACCTGTGTGTGTGTGTCTCAGTTTGTTTGTCTCAGTGTGTGTGTGTGTGTCTCAGTGTGTGTTTGTGTCTCAGTGTGTATTTTGTGTATCAGCCTCCACACAAAGCCGAGCGCAGTGCGGTATACTGTAATGATGCTCCAGTCAGTCTGCCCGGACTGCACCTGAACCATCTTAAAAACACGAAGCCTCCAATAAGCTCATTTGTAAAAGTTAGTAAAGAATGGCGCTATATAATCTAAGGAAGCTGAATGTGAACTCCTAGCTGGAGCAACGAGAGAGGGAGAGAGGGGGCGGGGCAGAGAAGGAGGCGGAGACGCTGCTAGGCAACCGGCTCCTGAACATTCCACTCCGCTGAGCAGAGACCGTTAGGATTTAAAAATGCCAAAGTTCCGAGCGGCGTCAGGCGCTTCGTTTAATTAACACACCGTTGCTGATATTTTAATTTTGAAGTAACCATATTTTAAATACTCAAATAGCTCTGTATTAAAAAATATTTGCTTTGACCAACTAAAAGCTATGACCAGCAATTATAAGCGAGATTAAATATAAATGCTTGACGCGCACTGACATTTAGGGACACACACACACAAATAATAATAATAATAATAATAATAATATTGTGCTTAAACGTATTGTTGAATGTCTACAGATCTTTTTGTTCCTTCTTTCTTACATAACACGTGTGCAGTTTAATTCTTTTGCATCAACACAAAATGGTTAACGTTTCATTCATTTATTTATGTATTTATTTTAGCTGCCTGCTCGCATGCTCCTCAGAAGGCGCTGCTTGCTGTTCATGGCGGCGCGCTGAGCTGCCTCTCCGTTTTGAAGCGCTGTGTTTAAGATATTTTCATGTTTGAACTCCTGGCTCCCTGTTAAAATGCAGTCTGTCCTGCCATCAGTTCCCCCGCATCCTGATAAAACGTGCAAAACATGGATTTTTTTAATATTGTCAAACTTAAGCCAGGGGAAATCTTTTAGCCACTGTTGGTTGAACTTGTATTTTACACGACTGTGAACACGCTGCAACTAACTCGAAGCTCCCTGTTCGCTTTCAATTTCTGAAACACCTGCATTGCTCATTCCCTGTAAAGACGTCGACATATCTGAATTTGTTATTTTCCTCATCTTGGTTTGACAAACTGTCTGGAAACGAGTAGCCATCGCACTGATAAATCAGTGAAACTGGCGGGTATGGGATTTGTAGTTTTTAATGTGTGATTAACAGTGGGCAGTGGACACCAATAAACTACATTCCCAGGGTGCATTACGATTGAGCTTTGAGTTTAGGTCCGACTGTGAGTTTTTTTTTGTTTGTTTTTTGTTTTTTGTTTTTTGTTTTACTTTCCAGCTGAATAAATAAAATCACGTTTATTTTTTTATGTCTACCTTTAGAAATTTCTAGTCGCCTACGTGCGCCTAAATTAAAATGTATTTTCTTACAAGCATTTTGTTCGCCTCATACGCAGAAACTGTTGAGATTTCATCTGTGCTACTGGACGACACAGAAGACTCTGCCCATCATCCGAAACAAACACTGTTGTGTGAGTATATGCTGTGATTCGACCCGACATCCACCGGAAATCTCTGCGATCCACGTACCGGCCACCACTGTATTAAACTAACATTTTAAAACACACACTGAGACAAACACACTGAGAGACACACACACAGTTACAATAATGTTATGCTAATTGTTATATATTCAGATTTAGTGGCCAGTTAAATATTTAACTAAATGTTAAATCTAGCTAAGAGATTTAAGATGTATTTAAATATTTAGCTAACTGTTAAATGTTGTAACTAGATTTCTAAATGATATCTGAATGCACACATTTATAAAAAGCTGTATTTATTTTCTCCTCATTTCTGGCAGCCCATACTAACGGCGCTCGGAACTTTGGCATTTTTAAATCCTAACGGTCTCTGCTCAGCGGAGTGGAATGTTCAGGAGCCGGTTGCCTAGCAGCGTCTCCGCCTCCTTCTCTGCCCCGCCCCCTCTCTCCCTCTCTCGTTGCTCCAGCTAGGAGTTCACATTCAGCTTCCTTAGATTATATAGCGCCATTCTTTACTAACTTTTACAAATGAGCTTATTGGAGGCTTTGTGTTTTTAAGATGGTTCAGGTGCAGTCCGGGCAGACTGACTGCAGCATCATTACAGTATACCGCACTGCGCTCGGCTTTGTGTGGAGGCTGATACACAAAATAATGAACGACTGGTAAAGAAATCACATGGATTGCTTTTTAATGGTAAATGTGTATCTGGTATTCTAAGTATTACCTACAATTAATAACTCGGCTATATTCATATTCAGAATGTGATGCAGTATTAAGACAGGGTCCAGTATTAGAAATAAATAAACACGCTTTAAGAGAAACAGCAGTGATGTTTATTAACCATTCCCATCCATTCTCTAGATGTTTCTACATTGTGGTTGCAATCCACAGGGACAAGGGACTCAGCGATGTTAAATAAAAAACTAGAGCCCACAATTAACCAATATAGAAAGGAAGGGGGGAGAAATGTATTGCCTACCTTCCACTTTCCTCTATTAAATGTCATTTGCCATGTGTCTGCCCAGTTCTGAATGCTGTCGAGATCATTTTGAATGACCTTTGCTGCTGCAACAGTGTTTGCCACTCCTCCTATTTTTGTGTCGTCTGCAAATTTAACGAGTTTGCTTACTGTAACAGGTGGGACCGCGGGAACCAGGAAGTGTTAATTGTTGGCAGTATAAATATCGGCACCATAAGGGTGCAAGAGGACCAGGTAGTCGATGTGCAGCTGTGTTTTGGTGTTCCTGTGTTCCTGTGTTCCCGTGGTTCCCCCTGTGACGAGGGCGAGTCGGCGGATATACTTTTGGACGTCAGTATTCCGGACTCTCCCGAGGAAGTGGAACGCCGCCAGCCACTGTTTCTGCTAGTTGTCTTTCCCTGTGTTTATCTTGCACATTGTTTTTGCTTATTATTGTCCCTTGTTTGTTTTAGTTTGTGTACGCACGTTTTTATTTGTCTTTACAGTTTTAATAGTATCGTGCAGCGTTTAGCTAGCTTTTAGTGTGTGTCTATAGGAGCTGCGAGGGAGAGCGTCGCTATTGTAGCTGCTCTGCTCTACAGAGCATTGAACGTTTAGTCAAGTAAGGTGCTGGGTTGTGTTTTCTTTTTGAATTGTGCACTATTATGTTTGGTGTGGTGATTGTTTAGAGTTACACTTTTAATATATTTACTTTAATAATTCACGTGTGGTTTCTTTTTGTTTATTTTATCACAGGTGGTGGTTGACTGCCCTTCTGGGCTTTGGTGGGTGGAGCAGCCAAATATTTATTAATTGGATGGACGTTTCTCTATCTCTCCTCTAGGTGTCGCTGGGGACAATAAATAAGCAATTATTCTATTGTGCAAGATATATGGTTAGGATTGTGTGTAATTGCACTGCAGCAATTGTGGGTTTTAGTGTTGTTGTTGATAATAAAGATTTTGTTGGCACAACCAATTTCCATTCTTTTGTCTTTTCATTTAGTTGAGAGGGGCTCTGTGTGGGGTACCCAAATATTGCTGCTAGATTAATAAGGTTATGTGAGGTTCTATTTCTCGTTAAACTATAGATGGCGTAGTCTGCATCGCGACCTGTACAGTTAAATAGAGAATAGGTCGTGGACGCCACATTACTATACCAGAATCTAAATCATTAATGTAGATTAGGAATAGCAGAGGACCTAATACTGATCCCAATGTGCATTATAAATATCATATGGGAGATACTGAAATTGAAGAAGGAATCTATGAAAAAGACCCAGGAGTTTATGTTGGCTCGGAAATGTCTTCATCCAGACAACGTGGGGAAGCTATAAAAAAAGGCCAACAAGATGCTCGGATATATTATGAAAAGTGTTGAAATTAAATCAAGGGATCATGTTAAAACTTTACAATGCATTAGTAAGACCTCACCTAGAATATTGTGTTCAGTTCTGCTCACCTCGTTACAAAAAGGATATTGCTGCTCTAGAAAGATTGCAAAGAAGAGCAACCAGAATTATCCCGGGTTTAAAAGGCATGTCCTATGCAGACAGGCTCAAAGAATTGAATCTATTCATTGTTATCTGGCTTAATTCAGTTATCTTTAGCTGAGTAATGTATGGGGAAAATACAAATGTAATAACGTTACTGTAAAAAGCAACACAAATGCTTTGAGTGGAAGTGTTTTTTTAAGTGCAAGTAGAGAGTTATGAAGGTTACCTGAGTGTGCTCAAAACACTCCCCAGTGTGGTTTTGTGTGCGTGTGTTTTCAGTGTACCACACCCGGTCAAACTCCACTTTCTGATTGAATTTACTGTAAGTGCACCCTCTATCAGAAATCACATGGGTGAAACCGGCCAATCACAGCTGTCAGGAGTGTGGTACTTTTTAAACCGCGCCCCGTGCTAGAACTCAGAGCTGCTGTGAAACTGAACAAACAAATCAATAAAGTGGGTTTAGCATTTATAACCCGCAGTCAAAGTCCAGGAAACAAAGTTCTGTGTAATCAGTATTAGAACATAAGAATGTTTACAAACGAGAGGAGGCCCCATTCAGCACATCTTGTTCGTTTGGTTGTTAGTAGCTTATTGATCCCAGAATCTCATCAAGCAGCTTCTTGAAGGATCCCAGGGTGTCAGCTTCAACAACATTACTGGGGAGTTGGTTCCAGACCCTCACAATTCTCTGTGTAAAAAAGTGCCTCCTATTTTCTGTTCTGAATGCCCCTTTATCTAATCTCCTTTTTTTCTTTTTTCAGGTAAAAAAAGTCCCCTGGGTTGACATTGTCTGTACCTTTTAGGATTTTGAATGCTACAATCAGATCACTGCATAGTCTTCTTTGTTCAAGACTGAATAGATTCAATTCTTTTAGCCTGTCTGCATACGACATGCCTTTTAAACCTGGGATAATTCTGGTTGCTCTTCTTTGCAATCTTTCTAGAGCAGCAATATCCTTTTTGTAACGAGGTGAGCAGAACTGAACACAATATTCTAGGTGAGGTCTTACTAATGCATTGTAAAGTTTTAACATTACTTCCCTTGATTTAAATTCAACACTTCTCACAATATATCCGAGCATCTTGTTGGCCTTTTTATAGCTTCCCCACATTGTCTAGATGAAGACATTTCTAAGTCAACTTAAACTCCTAGGTCTTTTTCCTAGATTCCTTCTTCAATTTCAGTATCTCCCATATGATATTTATAATGCACATTTTTATTGTCTGCGTGCAGTACTTTACACTTTCATTTGCCATGTGTCTGCCCAGTTGTGAATGCTGTCGAGATCATTTTGAATGACCTTTGCTGCTTCAACAGTGTCTGCCACTCCTCCTGTTTTTGTGTCATCTGTAAATTTAACGAGTTTGCTTACTATACCAGAATCGAAATCATTAATGTAGATTAGGAATAGCAGAGGACCTAATACTGATCCCTGTGGTACACCACTGGTTACCTCGCTCCATTTTGAGGTTTCTCCTCTAATCAGTACTTTCTGTTTTCTACATGTTAACCACTCCCTAATCCATGTGCATGCATTTCCTTGAATCTTGAATATATTTCTTCTTCTCCTCCATTCGTAGTGAAGAAGAGTACAAAGGCGCTCCTGCATTATTATTATTCTTATTTATTTCTTAGCAGACGGCCTTATCTAGGGCAACTTACAATTGTTACAAGTTATCACATTATACACTTTTTTATTTATTTATATACAATTCCCCATTTATACAGTTGGGTTTTTACTGGAGCAATCTAGGTAAAGTACCTTGCTCAAGGGTACAGCAGCAGTGTCCCCCACCTGGGATTGAACCCACGACCCTCCAGTCAAGAGTCCAGAGCTCTAACCACTACTCCACACTGCTGCATTGTTTTGCAGTTTGCAATAATAGTCCTTAAGAGATGATTTTAACCCCCGTAAGATATACAGCATATGCAGAGGGGGAGGGGGAGGTTCGTCAAGGTGAAAGTGAAAGTAGCGGCAGATTGCTATAAAAGTGAGTCGAGTCCTTACACCAGCCAGCAGACGTATCTCTTCTCCTGGGTCTCTGAACACTTGCACACGACCGGACCGAACCAGCTCAGAACCAAACCCACACCTGCTCCAGGCTACACTGTTTACTGTAGATTCCAGGTAAAAATAAAATTATATATATATATATATATATATATATATATATATATATATATATATATATAATTAAATCAAATATATTATTAAAATCCTCTCATTTGTTTAGCCTAATTATTATTATGTCTCATAAAGAATGGTCCAGTAAATGTTACTCATATAATAATCTTAAATATTACTTAAACCATTGATTTTGGTACATTTACTAAGATCACTTCAATTGTGAGCTCTCTGCATGACTTACCATGAAAATGAAATAAATTGACATGAATAAGCGATGTAGTATTGGTGCTTAGTTACCATGCAAACACTTTGAATTCTAATACTAATAATGATAAATGCTTCTGTGTTTTTGACCTATTAGTGTATTTGAAGTCTTTTTGTATGGATTTCTTTTTCTGCAATCACTAACACTCTCTCTAATTTGCTGTTTCTGTTCTGGGCTGGGCTGCCACTTGTACAGTTATCATACAACCCCTCTTTAAAGCACGTTTTAAAAAAGATTGATTTATTTGCCAAATAGTTTCAGTGGCATTGCAAGGACATTTTAAAAAGGGCAGACGCAAATAAATCAAATCAAATCACAAAAATAAAAAGTTAAGTTTTGTTTTTAGATAAAGAATAACTCGGCCATGAGCAACTCAGAATCGGACCGCATCGAGCAGCAGGCGCAAAAGATCATCAACTTCATCCCAGGAGTCAACTTGGCTTACAACGCCACCCGAGGCGTCGTGTATGCCGCGAAGGGAAACGGGCCAGAGGTGACCAAGAGTGGCATCGCGGTAGCCAGAGGGCTGGCTGGAGTGGTGGGGGGGCCGGTTGGCATGATGTTGGCTGGGCCGGTTGGCGAGGTGTTGGCTGGGCAGGTTGGTGAGGTGTTGGCTGGGCCGGTTGGCGAGGTGTTGGCTGGGCCGGTTGGCGAGGTGTTGGCTGGGCCGGTTGGCAAGGTGTTGGCTGGGCCGGTTGGCGGGGTGTTGGCTGGGCCGGTTGGCGAGGTGTTGGCTGGGCCGGTTGGCAAGGTGTTGGCTGGGCCGGTTGGCAAGGTGTTGGCTGGGCCGGTTGGCGAGGTGTTGGCTGGGCCGGTTGGCGAGATGTTGGCTGGGCCGGTTGGCGGGGTGTTGGCTGGGCCGGTTGGCGAGATGTTGGCTGGGCCGGTTGGCGAGGTGTTGGCTGGGCCGGTTGGCAAGGTGTTGGCTGGGCCGGTTGGCAAGGTGTTGGCTGGGCCGGTTGGCGGGGTGTTGGCTGGGCCGGTTGGCGGGGTGTTGGCTGGGCCGGTTGGCGAGGTGTTGGCTGGGCCGGTTGGCGAGGTGTTGGCTGGGCCGGTTGGTGGGATGTTGGCTGGGCCGGTTGGCGAGGTGTTGGCTGGGCCGGTTGGTGGGATGTTGGCTGGGCCGGTTGGCGAGGTGTTGGCTGGGCCGGTTGGCGGGGTGTTGGCTGGGCCGGTTGGCGAGATGTTGGCTGGGCCGGTTGGCGAGGTGTTGGCTGGGCCAGTTGGCGGGGTGTTGGCTGGGCCGGTTGGCGGGATGTTGGCTGGGCCGGTTGGCGGGATGTTGGCTGGGCCAGTTGGCGGGATGTTAGCCACCTTCGGGGCAGCGGCCCTTGATGTTGCAATAAAGAAAAAGGATTAAGAAGAGCGGTTAAGGGGGGGAGCACGACGCTGTGAGAGGAGGGTGACCCCACACTCCCACTTTCTGCTATACACACACCACACTCATGTCCTAATATATGAACACAATATGCAATGTGCTGAAAACTTTAAAAAAATCAGATATGGTCTCATGTTTTCATTTTTCCGTTCACAATTAGAAAACTGAAAAAATTATGTTTTGGTGAAAATTACCATAACTTTGTTTTTTAGTGTATTAAAACATAAAACAAACAAAATAATTAGTCAACATTACACATTTTTTTAAGTCGTTAAAAAGGAAAACGAAATAACGGTGTAACTTGAAACTAGTTTCTATTTGTGCAATGAAAGGGTCATAGTCAGCCTGCAGCATAACAGCATGGGAGAACTGCAGACACGTGGAAACGAAAAACAAATCAAATCCATGTACAAAAAGGGCTTGTTGTTATATTGTTTTTATTTTAAGTGTTATCATTTTTATTATTTAAATATTTCAAACGGTACGCATGTGTGTAGTAGGGTCATTATTATTATTATTATTATTATTATTATTATTATTATTATTATTATTATTATTATTATTATTATTATTATTATTATTATTATTATTATTGTTGTTGTTTTGCATGTGTGCTTTGCATGATATTTGTCTCGAGGATGGTTTGATGTGTTTAGATTTCTCTTCTGCTCGTCCTGAGAGCGCAGGGGAGAGCTTCCATGACTGTAGTCTAGCGTACCGGGAGGGCTGTATTTGGACCGTGAGTTTTACTTCCAGCCCGGGTCATAGCGTGTCGGGGTTTCGGGTCGGTGTCGGCTGTTTTCAGGCTGTATCATTAATGTCCGTTGTTCTAGTGAATTGCTCTCCCGGTCCTGCAGCAGGGACTCTCCTGTTTTATATGCTGTCATTATTTTAGTGTTGCGTGCATGCATGGCCGTCGAGAGCCGTCATGGGCCCCGGGGAAGGATTGGTATGTCCCATGCCAAAAATAAACCACTCATCTCTGTTCTTAACTAATAGCCAGTATTGGTCAATATATTTGTATTTTAAGCAATATAACGGATCATTCTCTAATTGTGTTTACCACCAGCTGAAGAAAGTACTTTATTTATTTTACACGATACAATTTTTCTAACAAACGGCTGCAACACGTTGTTTTAAGCAAATTATAGATCTTAATAATATAATAATTCATACTGTGGTATATATTGTGCAACTTTAGGGTTCTTCTAAAGTTTTTTAAAGTGTTTAAAAAATACATAAAATTGCGATGCCTTTTTCAGCTTTTTGGTGTGGTAAAATATGAAATGCGAAAGTTCAAATCATTGTGTGAAAGGAAGCGTTTGACAGTGCCTGGATACACAATCATTACACCACAGAAGCACATCGGCTCCGTGTGCAGGACGGGAGTTGTTCTTTTTAATGTGGTGGTGGGAACACAAAGTGTCTTGTGCAGGGCTAGTTGTTTTAAAATATTTTAAAACAACTATCTCTCCCTACACCCCCACTCGACCTCTCCGCTCCGCCTGCACTAGAAGACTGGCTCTACCTCCGCTACGCTCCCCTGCCTCCAGAGCCCACTCCTTCTCCACCCTTGCTCCGCAGTGGTGGAATGACCTTCCTACAGATGTCAGGACTGCCCAGTCCCTGACCACATTCCAGCGCCTCCTTAAGACTCACCTCTTCAAACAGCACCTGTAGAACTCCTCTGTTTGTATCCTTGGACACTATCACCCTTCATGTAAATGTGCTTTATTTTGCTCTTATCTGCCCCCTATTTTACTGCATTTAATCCTGTACTTCAGAATACTGTAATCTGCCAAGTGTTTAACCTGTAGTACTTTGTATTTAATCACATCCTGATGTAACTATCACTATTTAATCATATCCTGATGTCACTATCACTATTATCTGCTGTATAATTGAATTGTGGTTTGTCACACTTGTACCTTGCTTGAACAAAAGTTATTGTATTTCTTGCTCTTATTGTATTACTTGTATTGTAACACTTGAAATGTATTTGCTTACGATTGTAAGTCGCCCTGGATAAGGGCGTCTGCTAAGAAATAAATAATAATAATAATAATAATAATAATAATAATAATAATAATAATAATAATAATAATAATCCCCGTCCTCCACGCCCTCTCGGTGGGCCTGCGTGCTGTACTTTGTATTTTATATATATTTATGTAGGGGATATCTTGTTGTTTTTATTGACAATGATATAGTTGTAAAAAGTGCTCTAATTATTTACAGCGTGTTGCCTCTTGTACAGATGCACTGAAATGAGTATCACCTGTTTTAAATTAGTTAACATAAGCATAAGAACTGGCAAGCATATTATTGTGGTCTGCATCAGTGGCGTCATGCCCACTGGGCACGGCGGCACGTGCCCCCCCCCCCCCCCCCCAAATATGCTACAAACAATGTTTTAATAGTCCTGCATCCACGTCTAAATAGTTGAGTGAATATGTTAAAAATTAGTATATTAACCGGAGCTGTTTGGAAACCAATGACTTGATTCACGTGAGACCCACACAATAACAAGGGATAATCAATGAGTGGATAAACAATGTGAATGCCGCGCTATTTTTTGGATTATGAATATTATTTACCGTTTGGAGATGATTTCTTCTATACCGGGTAATTTGGCGACGGTCCCTTACAGCGAGTTCATGCCCTCTGTGTTTGGCGCAGCAGCAGCTCTGCTCTGTTCTTTAGTTACTGTTTTACCGTAAGTCTTTATCGCCATATTTGTAAGAGTAATTATATGTATAAAGCATATATTAGTTTTCGTATTTGTAAAATGCTTAAAATGTCAGTTTATGTCTGTGGCAGAGCAGGGCTCTGCCCTTAGAAATACTGGCAGGGGAGGAGTTAAATTCTCCTCCCTGCCCAGGTTGATTGCTTCAGGTGGGAGCAATCCACCAATTAATTATTCAATTATTATTCAGCCACCTGGCATAAAAGGAGGCCTCAGCCTCCAATTTGGGGGAGAGTATTCTAGAAGAAGCAACAAGCAACAAGCAACAAGCAACAAGCAACAAGCAACAAGCAACAAGCAACAAGCAACAAGCAACAAGCAACAAGCAACAAGCAACAAGCAACAAGCAACAAGCAACAAGCAACAAGCAACAAGCAACAAGCAACAAGCAACAAGCAACAAGCAAGAGTGTTTTGTGTGTGCTGTTTTTCTGTTTGTTTTTTGACCAGTGAAGGCAATGCCCAGCCTGGAAGCCGTATTTTTGTAAGTTTTGTTTTGTGTATTTTCTGTTTGAAACCCTTTTTGTTTGGCCCTCGTGCCGGTTTATTTTGTATTTTTGTGAATTAAAAATTTTATTTTGAACTTTACAAACTGTCTCTGAGTCTCATACTCGGTCATCCCTGTCACAATGTCATACAAGATACTTTTTGTAAAACACAAGACCCGCGTAAACGGCTGACTTGAAGACACACATGAAAGCGGCGATGATCAGCGGCGTCATGCAGCTGCAATTGTTACAATTGTCCCTTGCAAGTCGATCTTTTGGCACAATAAAAGAAATTCCTGATGTGTCTGAGTCTGATAAAAAAAATAAGACGCAATTTAAAATACACCTGCTTACTCGTGTGCATTGCACTTTCAGGAAATATTCACAGCGGGAGCATTTTGCAGAATTCCACTTGAGTTGAAGTACTTGAATTCTGAATTTACCCCAACAACAAAATGATTTAAATATATTTTTTAAATTTCCAGAATGAATTTGTTAAAGTATTAATGTTGTGAATTGGCTACATGCGTTTCTATTGGAGCTACCCCTATCCAATCCCAATCACTGTCTGTGAATAACTGCCTACCTTCAGTTTCCTGAGCAGTGTTGCTGGTGCTGCTCGTGCTCCCGCTGGCTGCAGGAGGGACTTCCACTTCTCTTTCATTCCCAGTGGCATTTCTGAAAACTTCACTATACTGCTGTGCATTTCTCCTCCCACAGGTGTCTACTGACTGTTTACAAAGAGACAATGTCCTAATTAACCACTACTTTTGGTTTTGTAAACAGTTACACGGAGAGACAATATTATCAATCAATAATATAAAAAACGAACATTAATAAGAACTACCCATGACTAAAACAAACAGTAATAAAAATGTCACAAGGTAAATCAGAGAGCCGTCTTTAAACGTATGTAATAATAAAACAAGTTTTAGTAGACTGATCTGATAAAGAAATCTAATTACAAGTGTATTAGTGGCAAACTAAACCTTTAAAAAGCCTACATGAGAAGAGAGAGAGAGATTTCTGTGAGCAGTCATTAAAAAGATGTGCTCCTGAAGAATTTATATTTATACTATTTCTTAGTGAAATGGAATGCTAAATTAATAACACAAAGATATGTAAACAAATATTGAACTAAAATAGAAAAGAAAAATACTTCGCACAAAAATAACAAGCACATGAAAACTAGGGCTGTAAGGGTTTAAACGGTAAACGTTGATTTAAAAATATTTTCGTTTAAAATTTGTATTATACGGTTAAACGCAACTTAACAGTAAAATATATTATCAAATTATTTTTGCACATTTTCCACAAATATAAAAATATAAAAAAAGTTTCCCTTTCTATGATTTTCCCCTTTAAGGAAACCTGACCTGTTCTTCCACGTGATCACTCTAAACACGTCTTGTATAAATTAAGGACAGACCCGCTTCCTGCGTTGTTGTGCATCTCCATCGCATTGCCTTTTTTCAGGTCTTATAGGGCTCTATGGAGTCCGTGTTAACGAGAGCACGGACGGAATCAAAAGAATATTAACGCGGAATTAAGCGCTGTACGAAAAAAAATGCATTTGCAGTAGAGTATTAAGCTTGAGATGTACGTATTTGAAGGGAAATGTGAAACTAATGGTCAGTACAGGCAGTGACGTAACTGGTTTCAAAAGTGGGTGAATGGGTGGCGGGGGGGCGGTTTCTGTAGCTGGGTTAGAAATGAGACGAGGTATTCTGTAAGAGATAAACAACGAGAAGGGATGAGTCAGTGAAAATAATTAACCGTTCGAGTGCATTAAATAAATGCAATCATGGAAAATAAATAGAAACCTTTTAAGGATTTAAACAGTTAGACAACGTTGCAGACTATTTATAACGTCTGTACTACACCACAAAAAGCACTCCTCACACAGACTGCTATTACAGCAGTCACTTTGAACAATACGATCCCAGTGTTCACACAGAGAAGATTTATGGTAGTGAAACCACGGGCATAGCAGTGATATAGAACTGATCAAGTTCAAAACTAAAAGTTATTCAACATGCCCATCTGTTTGCTTTGGAGCAACCCACACTGCACTAAAAAAAAATACATGCATGGATGCGTGTATGTATGTGTATCTGTCTGACACATGATTAAGAACATCAGTATTTCATTGGGTGTTGAGGTCCAAGCTAAAAGTTGTAAAAGTCCTCGTCACATATGGTTAGTTTCCAAATGGTCAGATTGCCTGGAAGCAACATCTGAAAACCTTCTGAATTCCTTTTTTAAATTCACACTTCAGTGAAAACCAGCTCTGTTATTGGGCAGCAGTACAGAGTAGTGGCTGGGGCTCTGGACTCTTGACCGGAGGGTCGTGGGTTCAATCCCAGGTGGGGGACACTGCTGCTATACCCAGCTGTAACCTACTTTACCTAGATTGCTCCAGTAAAACCTCGACTGTATAAATGGGTAATTGTATGTAAAAATAATGTGATATCTTGTAACAATTGTAAGTCGCCCTGGATAAGGGCGTCTGTTAAGAATTAAAAGCAAAAGGTAAACACACTTTGAAGAGCTTGTTTGATTTTATTATTATTATTATTATTATTTATTTCTTAGC
>NC_081239.1:6552995-6560495 GCF_902713425.1 Acipenser ruthenus | reverse complement strand
TCCTAAAACCATGCTGGCTGTCTCCCAGGATATTGTTACCATATAAGTAATTTTCCATTTTGGATCTTATTATAGTTTCCATAAGTTTACATATAATAGAAGTCAGGCTTATTGGTCTGTAGTTACCTGGTTCGGTTTTGTCTCCCTTTTTGTGGATTGGTATTACATTTGCTATTTTCCAGTCTGTTGGTACAACCCCTGTGTCAAGAGACTGTTGCATGATCTTGGTTAGCGGTTTGTAAATAACTTCTTTCATTTCTTTGAGTACTATTGGGAGGATCTCATCCGGCCCAGGGGATTTGTTTATTTTAAGAGCTCCTAGTCCCTTTAACACTTCTGCCTCTGTTATGCTAAAGTTATTTAAAACTGGATAGGAACAGGTCGACATGTGGGGCATGTTGTCCGTGTCCTCCTTTGTAAAAACCTGTGAAAAGTAATCATTTAATATATTTGCTATTTTTTTTTCTTCATCTATGATTTTGCCATTTGTGTCTCTTAGACATTTAACCTCCTCTTTGAATGTTCTCTTGCTGTTATAATATTGGAAAAACATTTTGGAATTGGTTTTAGCCCCCTTAGCAATATTGATTTCTATCTCTCTCTTGGCCTTTCTAACTTCCTTTTTGACTTGTGTTTGCAGTTCCAAGTACTCTTTCTGTGTGCTTTGTTTTTGGTCCCTTTTAAACGCTCTGTAAAGTGCCTTTTTTCGCTGAATATTTTTTTTAATTGATCTATTAAACCATTTTGGCCATTTTGTTTTAGATTTAGATTTGTCTACTTTTGGGATGTAATTGTTTTGTGCCTCTAGTACTACATTTTTAAAAAACAGCCACCCTTTTTCTGTGGATGTTTTCTCTATTTTACTCCAATCTACTTCTGTTAGTCTCTGTTTCATACCTTCGTAGTTTGCTTTTCTAAAATTGTAAACTTTAGCTTTAGTCATTACTTTTGGGGTTTTAAAAAATATTTCAAATGAGACCATGTTGTGGTCTGAGTTCTTCCCCTCTTTCTCTCTGGTTCCTCCCGCGGACACTCGATGAAGACCCGCCCACCTGCTGATTGAGGTCGCAGGTTAACCAGGAACTTAATACTGTATCACATTCTGAATATGAATATAGCTGAGTTATTAATTGTAGGTAATACTTAGAATACCAGATACACATTTAGCATTAAAAAGCAATCCATGTGATTTCTTTACCAGTCGTTCATTATTTTGTGTGTCAGCCTCCACACAAAGCCGAGCGCAGTGCGGTATACTGTAATGATGCTGCAGTCAGTCTGCCCGGACTGCACCTGAACCATCTTAAAAACACGAAGCCTCCAATAAGCTCATTTGTAAAAGTTAGTAAAGAATGGCGCTATATAATCTAAGGAAGCTGAATGTGAACTCCTAGCTGGAGCAACGAGAGAGGGAGAGAGGGGGCGGGGCAGAGAAGGAGGCGGAGACGCTGCTAGGCAACCGGCTCCTGAACATTCCACTCCGCTGAGCAGAGACCGTTAGGATTTAAAAATGCCAAAGTTCCGAGCGCCGTTAGTATGGGCTGCCAGAAATGAGGAGAAAATAAATACAGCTTTTTATAAATGTGTGCATTCAGATATCATTTAGAAATCTAGTTACAAGATTTAACAGTTAGCTAAATATTTAAATAAATCTTAAATCTCTTAGCAAGATTTAACATTTAGTTAAATATTTAACTGGCCGCTAAATCTGAATATTTAACAATTAGCATAACATAATTGTACCTGTGTGTTTGTCTCACTGTGTGTGTCTCGGTGTGTGTGTGTGTGTTCTGCCTTGTTGATCCCTGTGTGTGTGTGTGTGTGTGTGTGTGTGTGTGTGTGTTCAGCCTTGTTGACCCCTGTGTGTGTCTCTGTGTTTCAGGTTCCGGTGTTGGAAGCTGGGGGAGGATATCGGTCTGATCGTTCGCTGTGAACATGATGGTGTGATGACCGGAGCCAACGGGGAAGTGTCCTTCATCAACGTCAAGACCCTCAACGAGTGGGACTCCAGGGTAGGGACCCCTTTCAATACCTTTAATCACAGCTTCAACACGAGGAAACCCCACACCACTGATACAGGGGAACCCCAGAGAGAGACCGCTTTCAATACCTTTAATCACAGCTTCAACCAGAGGAAACCCCACACCACTGATACAGGGGAACCCCAGAGAGAGAGACCGCTTTCAATACCTTTAATCACGGCTTCAACACGAGGAAACCCCACACCACTGATAAGGGGAACACCAGACAGAGACCGCTTTCAATACCTTTAATCACAGCTTCAACCCGAGGAAACCCCACACCACTTATACAGGGGAACCCCAGAGAGAGACCGCTTTCAATATCTTTAATCACAGCTTCAACCTGAGGAAACCCCACACCACTGATAAAGGGGAACCCCAGAGAGAGACCGCTTTCAAAACCTTTAATCACAGCTTCAACCCGAGGAAACCCCACACCACTGATACAGGGGAACCCCAGAGAGAGACCGCTTTCAATACCTTTAATCACAGCTTCAACACGAGGAAACCCCACACCACTGATAAAGGGGAACCCCAGAGAGAGACCGCTTTCAGTACCTTTAATCACAGCTTCAACACGAGGAAACCCCACACCACTGATACAGGGGAACCCCAGAGAGAGACCGCTTTCAATACCTTTAATCACAGCTTCAACCAGAGGAAATGTGGGGAAGCTATAAAAAAGGGCCAACGAGATGCTCGGATATATTGTGAGAAGTGTTGAATTTAAATCAAGGGAAGTAATGTGCAAAGAAGAGCAACCTGAATTATCCCGGGTTTAAAGGGCATGTCGTATGCAGACAGGCTCAAAGAATTGAATCTGTTCAGTCTTGAACAAAGAAGACTACGCGGCGATCTGATTCAAGCTTTCAAAATCCTAAAAGGTGTAGACAATGTCGACCCAGGGGCAAACACTGTTGCAGCAGCAAAGGTCATTCAAAATGATCTAGACAGCATTCAGAACTGGGCAGACACATGGCAAATGACATTTAATAGAGGAAAGTGGAAGGTACTGCACGCAGGCAATACATTTCTCCCCCCTTCCTTTCTATATTGGTTAATTGTGGGCTCTAGTTTTTTTATTTAACATCGCTGAGTCCCTTGTCCCTGTGGATTGCAACCACAATGTAGAAACATCTAGAGAATGGATGGGAATGGTCAATAAACATCACTGCTGTTTCTCTTAAAACGTGTTTATTTATTTCTAATACTGGACCCTGTCTTAATACTGTATCACATTCTGAATATGAATATAGCTGAATTATTCATTGTAGGTAATGCTTAGAATACCAGATACATATTTAGCATTCAAAAGCAATCCATGTGATTTCTTTACCAGTCGTTCATTATTTTGTGTATCAGCCTCCACACAAAGCCGAGCGCAGTGCGGTATACTGTAATGATGCTGCAGTCAGTGTGCCCGGACTGCACCTGAACCATCTTAAAAACACGAAGCCTCCAATAAGCTCATTTGTAAAAGTTAGTAAAGAATGGCGCTATATAATCTAAGGAAGCTGAATGTGAACTCCTAGCTGGAGCAACGAGAGAGGGAGAGAGGGGGCGGGGCAGAGAAGGAGGCGGAGACGCTGCTAGGCAACCGGCTCCTGAACATTCCACTCCGCTGAGCAGAGACCGTTAGGATTTAAAAATGCCAAAGTTCCGAGCGCCGTTAGTATGGGCTGCCAGAAATGAGGAGAAAATAAATACAGCTTTTTATAAATGTGTGCATTCAGATATCATTTAGAAATCTAGTTACAAGATTTAACAGTTAGCTAAATATTTAAATAAATCTTAAATCTCTTAGCAAGATTTAACATTTAGCTAAATAGTTAAATAAATCTTAAATCTCCTAGCTAGATTTAACAGTTAGCTAAATATTTAAATAAATCTTAAATCTCTTAGCTAGATTTAACATTTAGCTAAATAGTTAAATAAAGCTTAAATCTCTCAGCTAGATTTAACAGTTAGCTAAATATTTAACTGGCAGCTAAAGTGCATAGCATAAGTGTACCTGTGTGTGTGTGTGTGTCACTACCTGTGTGTGTGTGTGTCAGTACCTGTGTGTGTGTGTGTGTGTGTGTGTGTGTGTGTCAGTCAGTACCTGTGTGTGTGTCAGTACCTGTGTGTGTGTGTGTGTCAGTACCTTTGTGTGTGTGTCACTACCTGTGTGTGTGTGTGTGTGCGGGTCACTACCTGTGTGTGTGTGTGTGTGTGTGTGCGTGCGCATGCGTGCGTCAGTACCTGTGTGTCTCTAGGAGATATATTTTTTGTCTCAAGTCCCCTCCCACGCTCCGTTCATAACTGATGTAAAACTAAAACAACTCCTCAGAACTATTCATGACGAGGGACATGTTAATAAAAACATAAACCATGGCGATTGTGTTGATAAAGATATCGCAGGAATAAGTCCAGGCAGCCGAACGCCAGGGAAAGTGACACGTTGTGTTTTAAACCTGTCAGCGAGCTCGGCTCTGAAGAACAACAAAACAACAAGAGACGCACATCGAGGGCCTGTCAAATTTGAAAATTCATTTATTACATTTCTCTTCATAGAATCCTCTGTAAGGTTAACATACAACCAGTCATATACAGAACAATAGATTTGGATAATTTACTCTAGTTATTGATTAAAAATTAGTAATATTTGTAAAACTTCCATCCTTTCCACAAGTCTCAAAACACCTGAACCGTGCCGTCTGAAGATATCCCTGTGTCTCTATCAGATGAATCTATAACAGCACAGCAGCTCAAATTAAAATGTGCATCGCTGCCCGAACCCAGAGACTGTCTATCACATGTCTGCAAACCTCAAGCCTAGAGGCCGTCCCAAACTGCACAGAACCGCGGAAATCTGAAGAGAATCTGTAATCTGCAGAGGGAGCATCTTACCTGTTTAGTATTTGAATGATAAAAATGGAAATCAAGTAAACATGCTATCAAACTCTTTACAGGCGAAGCACTTCCAATGTAACATATCAGGCCTTTATGTCAGTAAAATTTTATACGCTGTCAAACAAAAACAAGACTTCTCATTGGGTCACGTTTTCAAACCCTCAACTCCAGCCTTTATGAACTCCTACTTCTTAAAAGGAGACACGTCGTCTGTCGATTTCACAAAACTAGAAGCGAGCAGCTGAGTTCATGTATTCCAGGTCACTTTAGCGGTCCGTTTGTGATAATTCCGATGACGATGTCGCTGAGGAAGATGGAGGCTCCCTGGAGGAGTGCGAATTCCCAGGAATTCACTCCTCCACAGATTCGGACCGTCTCTACTCCAGACCGACTGGTTAATTGCAATCCCAAAACACCACTTCCGAGAGACTTCCTTAAAAACAAAGTGCTTGATTACTTTCCCATCAACTGATTTCCTCGTCAATTTCAAAGATCGCAGGTTAACCAGGAACTTAATACTGTATCACATTCTGAATATGAATATAGCTGAGTTATTAATTGTAGATAATACTTAGAATACCAGATACACATTTACCATTAAAAAACAATCCATGTGATTTCTTTACCAGTCGTTCATTATTTTGTGTATCAGCCTCCACACAAAGCCGAGCGCAGTGCGGTATACTGTAATGATGCTGCAGTCAGTCTGCCCGGACTGCACCTGAACCATCTTAAAAACACGAAGCCTCCAATAAGCTCATTTGTAAAAGTTAGTAAAGAATGGCGCTATATAATCTAAGGAAGCTGAATGTGAACTCCTAGCTGGAGCAACGAGAGAGGGAGAGAGGGGGCGGGGCAGAGAAGGAGGCGGAGACGCTGCTAGGCAACCGGCTCCTGAACATTCCACTCCGCTGAGCAGAGACCGTTAGGATTTAAAAATGCCAAAGTTCCGAGCGCCGTTAGTATGGGCTGCCAGAAATGAGGAGAAAATAAATACAGCTTTTTATAAATGTGTGCATTCAGATATCATTTAGAAATCGAGTTACAAGATTTAACATTTAGCTAAATATTTAAATAAATCTTAAATCTCTTAGCTAGATTTAACAGTTAGCTAAATATTTAAATAAATCTTAAATCTCTTAGCTAGATTTAACAGTTAGCTAAATATTTAAATAAATCTTAAATCACTTAATTAGATTTAACAGTTAGCTAAATATTTAAATAAATCTGAAATCTCTTAACTAGATTTAACATTTAGCTAAATATTTAAATAAATCTTAAATCTCTTAGCTAGATTTAACATTTAGTTAAATATTTAACTGGCAGCAAACTCTGGAGTTTGTATGCAAATGAGCGTTTCACGCGATTTGATTGGCTCTTGTAATGTTGAAATTTGCATAGCATAAGTAAGTCTGTGTGTGTGTGTGTGTGTGCGCGTGCGCGTGTGTGTCAGTACCTGTGTGTGTGTGTGTGTGTGTGTGTGTGTGCGCGTGTGTGTCAGTACCTGTGTGTGTGTGTGTGTGTGTGTGTGTGTGCGCGTGTGTGTCAGTACCTCTGTGTGTGTGTGTGTGTCAGTACCTGTGTGTGTGTGTGCGTGTGTGTGTGTGTTTCAGTACCTGCAGGGAAATCTGTGTTGTGTGAAAGGTGAATTTTTATAATTCTTTGATAAAGCAGAAAATATTGCTATTATCGATACAAAACGTATAGTATTTAATATTTAGAGGAAAAAACATGCATTTGATCTCCAAATAAAAATAGATACCCTTTAATTCCAGTCTAAAGTCAGCTTACTAAAGATTAATTATATGCGTGTGTGTCAGTACCTGTGTGTGTGTGTGTGTGTGCGTAACATTATATGTTTGTGTGTGTGTGTGCATGTGTCTGTCAGTACGTGTGTGTGTGTGTGTGTGTCAGCACCTGTGTGTGTGTGTGCATGTGTGTGTGTCAGTACCCATGTGTGTGTGTGTGTCTGTGTGTGTTTCTCGGTGTGTTTGTGTCTCGGTGTGTGTGTGTTTGTGTCTCAGTGTGTGTGGTTGTGTTTGTGTCAGTGTGTGTCTCGGTGTCTCAGTGTGTGTGTGTGTGTCTCAGTGTGTGTGTGTGTCAGTACCTGTGTGTGTGTGTGTGTGTCAGTGTGTGTGTCAGTACCTGTGTGTGTCAGTATCTTGTGTGTGTGTGTGCGTGTCACTACCTCTGTGTGTGTGTTTGTTTGTGTGTCAGTACCTGTGTGCGTGTCAGTATTTGTTTGTGTGTCAGTACCAGTGTGTGTGTGTGTGTCTCTGTGTCTCGGTGTGTGTGTCTCAGTGTGTGCGTGTGTGTCTGTGTGTTTGTGTGTGTGTCTCAGTGTGTGTGTGTGTGTGTGTGTGTGTGTGTGTGTGTGTCAGTACCTGTGTGTGTGTGTCAGTGTCAGTACCTGTGTGTGTGTGTGTGTGTGTGTGTGTGTGTGTGTGTGTTCTGGGATAAGGAAGATAAGATAAGATCTGGGATAAGGAAGAACTGCCCTCGGAGCTCAGGGACGCTCTGATAGTGACAATCTTCAAAAAGGGAGACAAGGCAGATTGTGGGAACTACAGGGGCATATCCCTTCTGT